>NC_054538.1:59310683-59613183 GCF_017654505.1 Polyodon spathula | reverse complement strand
ATATGTATCATAAGAAGGTATGTTTTTACTGCTTTTAAAAGACAAAAAAAAAAAAAAAAAAAAAAAAAAAAAAAAAAAATTCTATATGACAATCTTGCATTTGACTTCAATAACACAGGAAATATGAGGTATTTTACTACTTCAGATTTTAAATTAGTTCTTAATTGGGAACTGATTCTCTGCCTTAATTACCAAGGTTCACAATTTCAAGTAAACAAGATTATCTCATTTACAAATGGAAATTAAACAGTTGCCTCTAAATGGCTGACAGTGTCAAGAAATAAACAGTCTAAATGGCTGACAATGTCAAGAAATGAACAGTGAAATGTTGAAAACAAATAATAGATCAGAATGGCATGAAGTCATACTAATAATACTGGTACCATTTTAGGGACAGTAGTTCAGCAGAATTATCTTTCATAAATTGTTGCTGTCATTGTTTTTCACATTGATAAATATTATTTCCATATTAAGATATTAAAGCTTTTCCAAATTGACTACATGTGATGATACATGAATGCTTCTTTTAATTTAAAGGGATGTTTCCCTCTACATTTAGAAGAGTTCAAACTGAACATAATGAAGGTAGTTTGAATTTAAACCATTTACATAAGTGGATCCTTTCACATGGAAATATAACCTTTACATGAATATAAATAGTTTTCCATTGTTTGTTTTATGTGGTTCCATTTACATGGAACAAAAATGCTAGAGTAAACCCTAGCAAGGTCACTATTTATGAACTCTTAAGACAACCCGTTCTCTTACATCTGTTGTCAGAATGTAAATAACAGGGCTTTTACAGTGTTTACACTTACAAATTGCAAATGGCTTTCAAAATGAAACAAAACTTATTTTTGTTTGTTTTTTCTTTTTTTAAACAAACTGCACCAGGTTTTGTTTTGTTTTTTTCCTAAAAAGAAAGAAAACATTGATGTTTAAAAGCTTCAAGTCAGGAAATTCATTTAAGAGCAGTTTGTTTTTTCATTTTCAAAAAAATGGTGCAAACTGTATGTTGGTAAGTGCACTGTCAATATGTCCCCGCAGTTGTATTTACAAAGCAGGTAGCCTAGAAAAATAGTATCACAATTGTCCGATCACATGTATCTTATTGAACGTGTATTCTTTATCACTTCAATATAAAGCAGTTTTACCATTCATTTTCTTTTAAAGACCTTTTGTTGAACAGCCAGCTGATTTGTGGGCTGTGAATGGATTGTATATTTTGTGGTTTATTCAGCTGATCCAAATGGTGCTGGATCTATATACTGAATACAAATACCAATATGTAATCATCATATTTAGATGGGAAACGTCCCTTATAAAAGTTTCCCACAGTAAAGTGTAATAAAGCACAGTAGATTGTAGCGAAATATAATAAAGCACAGTGAAGGCAAGGTAAAGCACAGAGAGGTTAGGTAAAGCATGTTAAAAACAACATGGTAAACTATGGTAAATGCAAAGTATAAGCATGGGAAAAGTATGGAAAAGTGCTGTAATATAGTGTTAAACGTTTAAAGGTAATTTGACAGTCATTCTTGTTTACAACAACCATTTTAGGGACTATGTAAAAATGCTTTTTGTCAAGCAGTGGTCTGTGTCACAAGTTTGACTGTGTACCTTGTTGGACATGGATCATTAACTAAATAACTAAAAGGTACAGACAGAAAGCAAGTGAGTAATGATTGCATATTTTGTGCAAAATTACTTCACAGAGACTTGAAGGACAAGTTGGATAGTGTGCTGTGACAAATTTGGAGCTATGCCGCTAGATTCTCACTCCAGGGTACCTCATATTGCACCAGCAACATTAAATTCTGCCACCAGCTGAAGGCGAGGGCGCTAACGAAAGTCAAGGCCAACTATCACACTATCACTCTGGTGAGAGAGCCTACTGGTGCTAAACTTTTAAAACAGTTTAGCATCAGTTTTCTAAACGATATGCACCCTTTTGCGCTGTTAAGTACTATGCAATGTTTTCTACCAGAACTGCAGGTGTTATCCCCTGAGCTTGGGTTTCGATCAATATATAGCAATGCTCACCTAATAAGAACTTGGCTTTGATTCAACATCACAGAGTAAGCAGGAGGCTTAGCTTTATTTATTTATTTATTTATTTATTTATTCATTCATTTATTTATTTAAATACAATGTTATGGTGAGGTTCCTTTTATAAATGCTATGTTTTATTGACAGATTTTTTTTGTGTATTTAAAACATAATGATTTTATAAAGATTGATTATTGGAAGATCATATTTTTAGACATTTTATTGAAAGGAAGTACTGTGTCATTTAGATAACTGCTCATGAATAATTCCATACATCTTACCTGTAATTAACATGTCAGCCTGACATGTTACAGTATTAACACATATCTCAGTTTGCATACTTTTCTTAAGTGATAGTGTTTGTTGATGATGACTCTACTGTGTGTTAGTTGACCGTATCAGAAGTTATGCATCCAGAACTGAAGGCGAGGGCGCTAACGAAAGTCAAGGGCAACCATCACACGGTAGAACTATTATCGAGAGGGCACTGTCACTATTAGAAAAACAAAAAAACTAAACCTTAAAACCGATATTTATCTTGAACTCGTACTGATTTATCAGATACCCTTCCACTGAGTAAAGACGTTCTAAGAAAATAGTCCCAAACATTTTTTACATAAAAAAACAAGGATAACATACATATAAAGAGAAAAACAATTGTTTTTTATAGTAAATCAATTTTTAAACCCTATTTATAATCTGGACATTGCCTGAGAAATGAACGGAGCAATTACTGAACAGTCCGTCTACGATGGAGTCTGAACTAGTTGTTACTGGAGCGTCATTTTAGCTGACTGAGTGGATTGGCTGGTGCGGTAGTGACAGAAACAGGATTCACTGCTTGATAGGTTGGTTTTGAATCTTGTTTGGAGGATCCAGCCAAGGATAGTATTGCAGTCTAATTGTGTTTTTGCTGAACATTTGCTGTCCAAAAGCTGCAAATTGAGCTTTCATTACAGTGTCCTGTTACAGACATGATTTCTGTTGTCTCCAGACCAGAGTCAGATGGAATGTCCTTATACACGCGGATTGGTTTTAAATTTGAGTTACAGTTGGTGCTGAGATGTTCCAAACATGTGATTCTTTCAAATGTCAGACCTTTGTAGAAAATAGAATGGCTCTTGTGGAAAATATTTGCCTTTTGACATGCAGTATATTCCAGAAACAGTAGTTCATAGATTACATTTTAACTACTTGATTTTATTTAACTCAAAAAAAAATAT
This sequence comes from Polyodon spathula, assembly GCF_017654505.1. Classification (NCBI taxonomy): domain Eukaryota; kingdom Metazoa; phylum Chordata; class Actinopteri; order Acipenseriformes; family Polyodontidae; genus Polyodon; species Polyodon spathula. Next base: position 59,609,911 of record NC_054538.1, on the reverse strand, counting down.
TTAACCTATTGAGTCTTGGTGTTGACTGATAGATTATGGCCTTTTAATAAAATCATACACATTAATTTGGAATGTAACATAAAAACATAAACAGTTAACATTTATTTCATGGTATAAAGAGAAGAAACTGTTCTTAATGCTGTATAAATGACATGAACGTTGCTGGAATAATCTGCAGATAGGGGCTATAGCAATTAAGAATTTAAGCAACAGTAAATGTATAAGAGTGCAATGTATTTACAAGCATCTGAATATATTGGGACTACCGACCAACTTGTTCAGTAGTGTCAAGATGTTGCCATATGTCTATTTGTAAATAATTAACTTGTATTTAATGACCAGACTCTGGACTCCTTGGTATAATCTGACAGGAAACCAAGCTTGAAAATTGACAATTGACGTTGCAGACTAAGACCCTAGATGCTCTGAGGACATCTATAGTAGAGTAATGAACACTCTCCTCGGAACCCTAAATGGTCACAATTACCAGTTTATAATTGACTGTGATTGCATCTTAGTGGAGACCATAGGATGGGTGATAATGGCCAAATCTTTAATGCATCTGTGCTTTATTAACCAGCCACTATTGATGGTAACACCAGTACAGAAGCGGACATTATATTTTTTACATTAAAAGACATGAAAAGCCTGGGGGACTTAGGATTGACACATACCAGAACCCTTTGCCATTACCTCCTCGTCAATTATCTAGATACCCCTACTGTCAGTTTCTGCAACCCTGTTCAGCATCCTGAGCGTTCACCACTGTCGTAGGTTTACCAAAAGAGGTCAGAGTACATGTCTCGAATATTGTGAAGAATTACTGTATGGAGTGTGGATTTAATTCAGTCAGTCCCCAGTCAATCTCATATTTAACCATTTTCTTCTCATCAGTCCTGTTTATATGTTCAAATACAGCTTTGTCCTCTGATAGCTGAACATTCAGCCATTGATTGCCATTATCTTGTTTGTTTGAAGTCTGGTCGGTGTTAAGTGTTTCCTGGGTGGATCTCATGACTATTGAGTGATTTGGTGGCAGTCAGACCTAATGTAATCCACAACAGTTCATGTCTGATTTGAAATCTTTTTGTTGAGGATGTGTTGTTCCATGATGCCGTCATCAGCAGGATTAGCAGCAGTGTTTGTCACACCGAAAGCAAAAAAAAAAAAAAATCCACAAACACTTTAAGATTGACTGAGCTGACACTTTATCCCACAAGGCAGAGATCCAATAAACCATATCCAGAACTCAGCCTTCAGAAGCAAGCTGAGAGGCATTCTCTGTAGTGTTTATCTTGTTCACATGAGCTCACAATACTCACGCCTACAGTAAAAAAAAAAAAAAGCCTTTTGATAGTTCCAGCATCAAGTAGCTACATATCATGTAGTGCAGCAATGATCTCTGAGATCCCCAGCATGACGTTGTCAGGATGGCTAGGGACTTTCTTCTTAAACCTTCCATTCATCTGATTGTGTGCCCTGCATATTACAGTTTAATTTAGTAGAAAACTGCATAATGTCCCCTGACATTCTTGTCTTCTCGTGTGTTCTTAGGTCACTGGGAGGTCTTGTTTTGCAGTATTTCAGAAGCATCAAAGCCTACCCATTGTCAGGTGTAGATGCTTTCTGAGAAGCTTGCATACAACATAACTGTCGTTGTTTTTTTTTTTTTTCCTTAGATACTGTTTGTCTTATGCGGTCTTCTGAAAAGCAGGCAGTTTCAATGAGATTGCAGTAACAGATGGATGATAACTACTGCAGATGCCAAGAAGCTCCAATCAGAAATATCTTCAGGGGTCATATCAACCTGTTCCTGCACCAATAGTTACAAGCAACCCTTGCAGTCTCCAGCTGTGCTGTTAACCTCGGGCTTTCTTCTGAGCAATAGCTCTGCTCATTGGAATGTTTATGGACAGTGCAGTCAAAACTGATGATAGTATTCATGATTTGCTTTTTCTATTCTTTTTGGCTTTGACACACTTTTGTTCTCATCAGGTTTTTATATGATGAATTTGTGAGACTATATCCAAATATTGTCCTTGGCTGTTTGTGACCTCAAATAAGAACATGTGAAAAAAGCATCATAAATCCACCTCCTTCTAGGCTTCCATATCGTACAAAAGGAAACAGTAGATGTTTATTTTCCATTTGTTATTTTTTTACATGCTTGGCTGGCATTCTTCAGGAGTTCAGACTGCTAGTGTTAAACAGAAGCAGGAGCCTGTGGTGAACTGGTTAGTATGTCCATGTCATACAGTGTTTGCTTAGATTAAATGACCATTTTATAAAGATACTGCTGAGAGAGACATTATATCCCCAGAACAACGCCATCAACCCTTGAAACAGTAAAGCCTTAGTATTGTATATACAGTAGGCTGCACATTGTATCCTTCCATAGCTACCATTTAACATTTGTTTACTGATTTTTAACATGCCTGCTTGCTTTATCGGGATCAATACCTCGGGTTGCAAATGTGCGGTTGCTAATGATGATGCTAACCCTATCAAAGTCAGAGCAGAGATTTATAAGAGATAAATCTATTTTATTTTGTCTTCCAAATAACTTTATGCACAGCAAAGATCTCACAAGCGCATTCAAAAGGTAAGCAGAGGTGATTGTAAAGATATTGTATTTGCATTTGAATCTCAAAATTATAGTACGTAAACTTCAAATATTCATCAATTGTTCTGAAGCTTTTGCCAAAACATTTACATGTGTTTTCACATACTGTGATTTTGCACTACCTTGTTTAAAACAACATTAGTTAGCGTAAGATTGATAAATAAAGTATTTACTATAGCTGTTGTCCTTTTAAAAGCAGCTTTCAGCATACTATCAATACTATATTGTAGTTTTATTGGTTAATAACACCATTGCTAGCCATACTCATTGATCCAATACATTTTTTTTTTTTTTTTTTTTTTTTTTTTTCAAGGGGAGATATATTCTCAATTGGATTTAAAACGGTCAGACTTTGTGGTCACACATGATGAAGCACATTCTGGCTAACCTTTCCCCAGTGGTATCCAATAGGGTATATGGTACACTATAGATTTAATCTTCTCCTCCAAAGCATCAAGACCCTTTATTATTTCTATTGCATTTTTAAAAAATGGTAAATTGCTGTAATTCTTTTTTTATTCTTATTTCTGTTTATTGATAAAAAATAAATCATCTCTTGTCCATAATTTTGATAATAAATAACCTTCCCCTTGGAAAGGGGCCCACAGAAATTACCCAGTGGGTGCTAAGAACATCTTGAAACTCTCCCCCCACCCCCAAGGTAAATAGCAAGACAACACTTACAGGATACAAAAGTTCAAGTACAGTTCATTTCATGATTCTGATTGCTTTATAACATTTGGTTTATTCCAAATCCACAAATTTGCCTTTTCTTCAAAATAGGGTACACTTTTGAAAAGATGACCCCAAACAAAACATTTTAAGCACCCACTACCCACATTTAAATGTGCTTTCCATTCCATTGTCGTTCATGAGTTATCACATAGCAACAACAACAACAACAACAACAAAGAAAAAGCTCATAAAACTGAATTTTTCCCCCTTGACCAGGAAGAGATAATAATAATAATAATATAATAATATAATAAATAATAATAATAATAATAATAATAATAATAAAAAGAATGTCTTGTTGTCCCTCAGTTGTAGATAAATGGTTTCATTTATTTGGCGAATACAGTTTTGCAACAATATCCTTTATCTAAGAGCTGGAACCACTTTTAATTGTCTAAATTCATCAAAGGGACTTTGAACTTAAACCAGCCTGTCAAAAAAAAAAAAAAAAACAGTACCAGTTTTAAAAAAGCTAAAGAAATACCACCTGAACCTCTGGCCTCCTGTGAGTTACTGTATCCGTAATGGAAGACTGCCTTTCTGAAAGACATAACCTTGAAAGGAAATTAATGAGCACCAGACTGTGGTGCAGTAATATCCTCTCCATAACTTTAGTTTTATCTATAAGGTTGTTTACCATAACATATGTAGCTGATCTTGCGTGTCCTTTTATAAGAAAATATTACAGTGGTGTAGCCTTATTTTATCCCCTTTCGTATGAGTCAGCACAAAATTAGCATCATCTTACCTCAGACACTCAGAGTCCATTTTGTTTGTACATTGGCAAGCAGTTGAGGGGAAATATAATCACTTCATCTTTGATGGAGCTGTGCTTTCCAGCAGAAATTATTAATAAAATACAGAAAAACATTCCACGCCCTGCAGTAATATTTACACTCAAGATAATATTTCCATCACCTTGACCTTCTCAGTGGCACCAAATACTGCATTTTTTTCCTTCTCTCTAATTGTTTCTACATTAACAGAAATCTGAAATTCAGTAATTAGGGACCTGACCCTAGACAGAAGAAAAATCTATTTAAATGTTAAGAATGCCTTCAGCATATACCTTGCCAGAGCTAAGGGTAATTACCTTAAAAGGATTTTAGTGATCATTACAAACTGATATTCCTTTAAAGGGTTTTTGTATGTGAAAAAGTTGAGCTGCAACTAAACTTAAAAAAAAAAAAGTGATACTTCATTCAGACTAACAGACATACAATTGTACTTGCTTCTAAATGACAAATTATTCTCAACTCTACACAAATATCAAACAAAGGCTGTCACTAGCGACTATATTGTGTGAGTAATACTTTGAAAATGTGTTCAGGTTCTGGTTCAACCTACTCATTTTTTGTTGTGGTATTTTTCTTTTGTTGTTTGTATAGCTGCAGTGGCTCTCAAAAGTATTCATCCCCCTTGGACTTTTCCACATTTTATTGTGTTACAACATGGAATCAAAATGGATTTAATTAGGAGTTTTTGCCACTGATCAACACAAAAAAATCCATAATGTCAAAGTGAAAAATAAAATCTACAAATTGTTCTAAATTAATTACAAATATAAAACAGAAAATAATTGATTGCATAAGTATTCACCTCCTTTGCTATGACACACCTAAATAAGCTCTGGTGCAACCAATTGTCTTTAGAAGTCACACAGTTAGTTGAATGGAGTCCACCTTTGTGCAATGAAGGTGTTTCACATGATTTCAGGTTAAATACACCTGTCTCTGGGAAGTCCCACAGTTGGTTAGTACATTTCCTAATAAAAACTACATCATGAAGACGAAGGAACATTCAAAGCAAATCCAGAATAAGGTTCTTCAAAAGCACCAATCAGGAGTAGGATATAAAAACATTTCCAAGGCATTGAATATCCCCTGAGCACAGTAAAGTCCATTACTAAGAAATGGAGAGAATATGCCACAACTGTGAATCTGTCTAGAACAGGCTGTCCTCAAAAACTGAGTATCCGGGCGAGAAGGGCACTAGTCAGGGAGGCCACCAAGAGGCCTATGGCAACTCTAAAGGAGTTACAGTCTTCCACGGCTGAGCTGGGAGATACTGTGCATACAGGAACAATAGCCCAGGTGCTTCACAAAACTGGCCTTTATGGGAGAGTGGCAAAAAGAAAGCCATTGTTGAAAAGTCTTGGTTAGAGTTTACCAGAAGGCATGTGGAAGACTCTGAAACCAAGTGGAAGAAGATTCTATGGTCTTATAAGACCAAAATAGAGCTTTTTGGCCTTAACGCTAAGCGCTATGTTTGGCGCAAGCCTAACACTGCACATCATCCTGAGAACACCATCCCTACTGTGAAGCATGGTGGTGGCAGCATCATGCTATGGGGATGCTTCTCTGCGTCAGTGCCTGGAAAGCTTGTGAAGATAGAGGGCAAAATGGATGCAGCAAAGTACAAAGAAATCCTGGAGGAAAACCTGCTGAAGTCTACAAGTGACCTGGGACTTGGGAGAAGATTAATCTTCCTGCAGGACAATGACCCCAAACATACAGCCAAAGCCACACTGGAGTGGCTTAAAAACAAAAAGGTCAATGTCCTGGAGTGGCCCAGTCAAAGCCCGGACCTCAATCCAATTGAGAATATGTGGAAAGAGTTGAAAATTGCTGTTCACCAAAGGTCCCCATCCAACTTGATGTAGCTTGAGCAATTTTGCAAAGAAGAATGGGCAAAAATTGTAGTGTCCAGATGTGCAAAGCTGGTAGAGACTTATCCAAATAGACTCATGGCTGTAATTGCTGCCAAAGGTGCCTCTACCAAATTTTGACTCAAGGGGGTGAACACTTATGCAATCAATTATTTTCTGTTTTGTATTTGTAATTAATTTAGAACAATTTGTAGATTTTATTTTTCACTTCGACATTATGGACTTTTTTTTGTGTTGATCAGTGGCAAAAATTAAATCAATTCTGATTCCATGTTGTAACACAACAATGTAACAATAAAATGTGGAAAAGTCTAAAGGGGGTGAATACTATTGAGGGCCACTTTAAATAGTCTCTGCTAATGGTGTGCCAAGCATCTATCGCCAGCAGGTGATGCAAGCAGCAACGCAGTGTACTGGGGCGGGTATGACTGTGTCACAGGCACTGTGTGCAGCTGATATAATTGTATTCAGGTTAAATTTGATTTGTATTACATGAGAGTAGGTGTTAAAACTTCATGCAAATATTGGACTTGGCTCTTGCAATAACATGTAACACAGTAAAATGTGGAAAAGTCCAAGGGGGGTGAGTACTTTTCAGGGCCACTGTAGATAACTACAAATACATATTTTTTTGCAACAGATCAATAGGACATTCTTAACATGTGACATTGTTTTAATGATAATTACTAAAATGTATTAAAGTAAGATTAGTGTTGAATGAAACCGGAAACAAAACAAACTATAACAATGTTAAATACTATATTATAAAAGCTGCTTTGATAAATAAACCCCGTATTTATTTTTAATAAAAGTGAACTGGTTTTGTAACGGTTAAATGTACTATACTCTATTTTAACTATTGTAAATAGAATGCAGTGCAATTTTAGGTTATTCTGTCCGATAGGGAGAGGTTTGGAGAATAATGCAAGCAAACATTCCCAAACCGCCCAGTCTGCAAAATGTGTACTCCACTGAACTTCCTTTTAACTCCCCACTATTTTTAAGGTTGATCAACTTCAGAGAAACTAGTACTGGGGAAGGTTTCTGTATTACGCTGCAGGGAAGTTAGTTCGATTGATTTGCCCCCTCAGTGTGACTGAGATTTGAACCAGCAAACTCTCACCTTGCACTTTGCAATCCCAGCATCACTAACTGTGCACGTCACATGGCAGCCACGTTTTAAAGAATAGTAGTTGTAACATAAAGGCTGTATTTATAGAGTTTGCTACAACTTTGTTTTTATGAGGGTCACTTTCAAACACAAAAACAAATCCCCTTTAAATTCACAGTGTTCAATTTAAGAAAAAAATTGTAATCTCTCTCAAGAATGGTTCTTTACTGTTTAAAAAGCTGTTCACGTTCCTTGGTGCCAGTCACATATCATTTTCACTTTCACCTGAGGTACTTTGGAGAGATAAGATATCTACTTGTATACATGAGTACTGCACTCAAAATAGATAGTTCTTGAAACTGTACAAATGTGGATTCTGTCATTCTGAAAGGGCAGCAGGTATAAGTAATGCCGAGTAATATTTAAAGTGTCTTTGGCCTGTTGTAACTGTTCAGGGATTACTACCTAGCCCTATAAGCTTGGGTATGCAAAGGAAGGATGATCCCATATGGCTTTTGCAGCAGGGTTCTTGTGCATAGGAAGGGGAAAAGATAATCCAAAGAGGGTTTTAATTTCTTTTAGAAGTTCCTTTTTTCCCCCGGCTGAAATTACCCACCATAACAAACAGGACTACCTTACCTTGATGAACTAACCATGCGATTTAGAAAGTCCCATGTGTTAAAAGCTCATCTATTTAGTATTACATGTCAGAATCAGTTAAGTCAAAGGGCTATATTCACAATTTACCACCGTGCTATATCTCTTCCATATTTTTGTAAAAAGAAAAATGGCTAATGTTACAGAACTTGCAAGAAACAACTAAGCTTAAAATAATCACTTGTTAATATTTAAAGCCTTTTAACATGAGTATTTGCCTTTTAAGGAAACAAAGTTTATGTAACATGGTGGTAAATATGGACACTATTGTTTTTTTACATTTCCTTTTGATTTTAATTCAAACAGTTTTCTCCACTAACAAATTAAATTACAGGTTTTAAACTACAGGATAGTTGTCATGTATCAAATTATCAACCTACTTTACCAAGATTTTCCCAAGAAACTAGAATTACGGGCAATAACTTAATTGCTATTACTAAAAAATTAAATGTTATGGCTGTGGTTGCCGTTTTCATGGAATTGACCAACCTTGCAACCCACAATTTAAAAACAGATGAACTCAGAGATCTGGGCACCACATCGTTGACATGTTCTTGGTTTATTCAATACACCAATCACTAGTGCCAGACACTTAGAATACTGTCCAGGGTAGGATTCTGAACTCTTACCTACAGTCATCCCAGGATTCCCACATGTCTCCATCATGAGGACACTTCTGTTTACACAGTTCATACATTATTTGCTTCATACAGTGTGGAGTGAGAAACTCGTCTCCTATATTAGGCTGAACATCCTGTAACATTGCCAGGTCTTCAATTACACCTACAAATAAGCTTGATAAAAAAAATGGGGAATGAAAAGGTGGCGGCAAAGTCTGTTAACATACTACAGTACCCTTTTGCATATGAAGGCCTGGATTCAAATCTAACTTAGGTCAAAAGATAAATCGAGAAATCTATTTCTCCTACTGCATTTGAACACAAGCATAATATGTGCCAACATTTTCATCCCAATTAAAGTGTTAATCAAGTCTTTCAAACAATTGTAAGCATCCCATGAGACTGCCTACATAATATGTATTTGGGATGTGCACCACATACTCTGAAGTGGTTTGGTATTCACTAAAATGGAACATCGATGACGGGGCAAACCTATAACACTAATTTGCCCCTGATTTTGACAAAAAAAATGTGATTTTGGTGACTTGCTTTCCCATCTGCATTAGTGCAAGCGGTCTGCATATTTTTCGGGGTGGCCTCATTTGCATTTTAGCCATGAGTGATTTTGATGATGAGGAAGACCAGGACTACTGTTTCAAACTAACCAGGTAAGGTCTATTTAAAATGCAGGTGCTGCCAATCCCTTTAGAAATAGGAAACAGAAAGTGGTGAAGGAGAAGGAGCAAGTGAGATCGAGAACACACATTTTCCAAACAAATATTTTATGTTACATATATATATTTCTTAAATTTTAAAATAAACAATAAATTATGTAACTGTGCTGTAGAACGTGCCTTTTTTGTTTTACCTTAAGGCTGCTCTAACAAAAAAAAAAAAAAAAAAAAAAAAAACAGATTTCTCAAAAAAAATACATGCATACTATACATGTATGTGTGGTGTATATATATATATGTAAAAAAAATACATAATACTATATGGTATTATATATATATATATATATATATATATATATATATAATATGCATGTATTTTGTATTATATGTGTGTGCGTGTATATATAAATATATAAACGTAACATCTAAAGTGTGACATAAAAGATCCCAGAAATTTTCCATATGCACAAAAAGCTTATTTCTCTCAAATTTTGTGCACAAATTTGTTTACATCCCTGTTAGTGAGCATTTCTCCTTTGCCAAGATAATCCATCCACCTGACAGGTGTTGCATATCAAGAAGCTGATTAAACAGCATGATCATTAGACAGGTGCACCTTTTTCTGGGGACAATAAAAGGCCATGCTAAAATGTGCAGTTTTGTCACACAACACAATGCTACAGATGTCTCAAGTTTTGAGGGAGCATGCAATTGGCATGCTGACTGTAGGAATGTCCACCAGAGCTGTGGTGATGTTCATTTCTCTACCATAAGCCGCCTCCAAAGTCGTTTTAGAGAATTTTGCAGTATGTCCAACCGGCCTCACAACCGCAGACCACGTGTAACCACGCCAGCCCAGGACCTCCACATCTTTCTTCACCTGCAGGATCATCTGAGACCAACCACTCGGACAGCTGATGAAACTGTGGGTTTGCACAACCACAGAATTTCTGCACAAACTGTCTGAAACCATCTCAGGGAAGCTCATGCTCATGTGTGCTTGTCGTCCTCACCAGTGTCTTGAGCTGACTGTAGTTCGGCGTCATAACCGACTTCAGTGGGCAAATGCTCACCTTCGATGGCCACTGGCACGCTGGAGAAGTGTGCTCTTCATGGATGAATCCTAGTTTCAACTGTACCGGGCAGATGGCAACATTCCACAGGCCACAATCAACAGCCTGATCAACTCTATGCGAAGGAGATGTGTTGTGCTGCATGAGGCAAATGGTGGTCACACCAGATACTGACTGTTTTTCTGATCCACGCCCCTAACTTTTTTTTTTTTTTTTAAGGTATTGTCACCAACAGATGCATATCTGTATTCCTACTCATGTGAAATCCATAGATTATGGCCTATTGAATTTATTTCAATTGACTGATTTCCTTATGTGAACTGTAACTAATGTAAAATCTTTGAAATTGTCGCATGTTGCGTTTAGATTTTTGTTCAGTGTGTGTGTGTGTGTGTATATATATATATATATATATATATATATATATATATATATTAAACAAAAGGAACAAGAGTTTATCTTCAAACTGGGAACTTTGGAACTTCTGATAATGAACATTCTATTCTAGTATTCATGACATCATCCACATAATTTGTGTATAATTCCAATACTTGAACAACAACAAGTTTACTGCACTGTGTTTACTTTTCTTTTTAAACAGCTGAAGAAGGGCTTTTGCCCGAAATGTTCTGAAAATAAGATTTTTAAATCTTTTTGTGTACATTTTTTAAAAACCTTTTCCTTTATCTATCTATCTAGCTAGATAGATAGATAGATATACTGTATATATAGTGGTAAAGTAGGAGGCAGATGTGGGTGCACGTGTGTGGTTGTCTGGTGATGGAAATTGTGTTTAATTGAGTGATTGAGGTGTGATTGGAAAATTGTGGAATGTGGCCAACTGAACGATTAATTTGTCAATCTACCCCTAAAAAGAGCCATATAAAAGAGTACAAAGGATGGAGGTTTGGTGTGAGTTGTGTAGGACAGTGTGGCATTGAGAAGGAGTGAGAAAGACACTGTGATAGCTAGGCCTTGGTGCTGTTTTGTTTATTTTGAAGAGTTCTTTGTGTAGGGTTTGTTCAAACTGTTATTTTGTTCTCGTGTTTTGTTTGTTTTATGTTTATTAATATTGTGCGGAAAGCACTGAACTACAGTTCCTGCTATTTTCCTCCATTGTCTGCCTTAGCTGTAAGCCACTCTACCACAATTATTGGAAGCAATTTATTCCAAAGTGTCTTACATTTAAATATGCCAGTGTTACTGTCACTCACCATCATGCAGCTCATTGTGCCTATGCCTCAACACAGCCCTGGCTACTAGACAAGGTATTATTTTTTTATATACCGTACATAGAAATGCTCAAGCTGTGAAAAACAACTCAATTCAGGTCACATCTTTGTTTTTTTATCCAGCAATATGAAGAAGTGTTTAACCGTTCAGCCTATCACTATCACCGGGAAAGGTTTACAATTTTAGAAAAGCAAACTATGAAGGTATGAAACAGAGACTAACAGAAGTAGATTGGAGTAAAATAGAGAAAACACCCACAGAAGAAGGATGGTTGTTCTTCAAAAATGTAGTACTAGAGGCGCAAAACAATTACATCCCTAAAGTAGACAAATCTAAATGTAAAACTAAATTGCCAAAATGGTTTAATAGATCAATTAAAAAAAATACTCAGCGAAAAAAGGCACTTTACAGAGCTTTAAAAAAGGTAGAAAGTACGCAGAAAGAGTACACAGAACTGCAAACGCAAGTCAAAAAGGAAGTTAGAAAGGCCAAGAGAGAAATAGAAATAAACATTGCTAAGGGAGCTAAAACCAATTCCAAAATGTTTTTCCCATATTACAACAGCAAGAGAACATTCAAAGAGGAGATTAAATGTTTAAGAGATACAAATGGCAAAATCGTAGAGGAAGAAAAAAAAATAGCAAATATGTTAAATGATTACTTTTCGCAAGTTTTTACAAAGGAAGATACTGACAACATGCCCCACATGTCATCCAGTTCCTATCCAGTTTTAAATAACTTTAGCATAACTGAGGCAGAAGTGTTAAAGGGACTAGGAGCTCTTAAAATAAACAAATCCCCTGGGCCGGATGAGATCCTCCCAGTAGTACTCAAAGAAATGAAAGAAGTAATTTACAAACCGCTAACCAAGATCATGCAGCAGTCTCTTGACACAGGGGTGGTACCGACAGACTGGAAAATTGCAAACGTAATACCGATCCACAAAAAGGGAAACAAAACTGAACCAGGTAACTACAGACCAGTAAGCCTGACTTCTATTATATGCAAACTTATGGAAACTATAATAAGATCCAAAATGGAAAATTACCTATATGGTAACAGGGTCCTGGGAGACAGTCAACATGGTTTTAGGAAAGGGAGATCGTGCCTAACTAACTTGCTTGATTTTTTTGAGGATGCAACATCGATAATGGATAATTGCAAAGCATATGACATGGTTTATTTAGATTTCCAGAAAGCTTTTGACAAAGTCCCGCACAAAAGATTAATTCTCAAACTGAACGCAGTTGGGATTCAAGGAAACACATGTACATGGATTAGGGAGTGGTTAACATGTAGAAAACAGAAAGTACTGATTAGAGGAAAAACCTCAGATTGGAGTGTGGTAACCGGCGGTGTACCACAGGGATCAGTATTAGGTCCTCTGCTATTCTTAATCTACATTAATGATTTAGATTCTGGTATAGTAAGCAAACTTGTTAAATTTGCAGACGACACAAAAGTAGGAGGAGTGGCAAACACTGTTGCAGCAGCAAAGGTCATTCAAAATGATCTAGACAAGATTCAGAACTGGGCGGGAAACATGGCAAATGACATTTAATAGAGAAAAGTGTAAGGTACTGCACGCAGGAAATAAAAATGTACATTATAAATATCATATGGGAGATATTGAAATTGGAGAAGGAATCTATGAAAAAGACCTAGGAGTTTTTGTTGACTCAGAAATGTCTTCATCTAGGCAATGTGGGGAAGCTATAAAAAAGGCTAACAAGATGCTCGGATACATTGTGAAAAGTGTTGAATTTAAATCAAGGGAAGTAATGTTAAAACTGTACAATGCATTAGTAAGACCTCATCTTGAATATTGTGTGCAGTTCTGGTCACCTCACTATAAAAAAAGATATTGCTGCTCTAGAAAGAGTGCAAAGAAGAGCGACCAGAATTATTCCGGGCTTAAAAGGCATGTCATATGCAGACAGGCTAAAAGAATTGAATCTGTTCAGTCTTGAACAAAGAAGACTACGTGGCGACCTAATTCAAGCATTCAAAATTCTAAAAGGTATTGACAGTGTCGACCCAAGGGACTTTTTCAGCCTGAAAAAAGAAACAAGGACCAGGGGACACAAATGGAGTTTAGAAAAAGGGGCATTCAGAACAGAAAATAGGAGACACTTTTTTACACAGAGAATTGTGAGGGTCTGGAATCAACTCCCCAGTAATGTTGTTGAAGCTGACACCCTGGGATCCTTCAAGAAGCTGCTTGATGAGATTTTGGGATCAATAAGCTACTAACAACCAAACGAGCAAGATGGGCCGAATGGCCTCCTCTCGTTTGTAAACTTTATGTTCTTATGTTCTTATGAAAGTTTTAAAAAAAGAGGCTACTGTTTGCTTTTGAACACACGTTAGATTATAAAAGAATGCAAAACACCAGTAAATGTATTACTGTTATACTTCAAGTAACTGATAGTGTGTTAGTAAACGTGATTTAGTATGTGCATGGGGTCACTCAGTTGCTATTTCGACAAATTAAATGTAAAACCCATTGTAACGGTTAGGGCAAATAAGGGAAAGACAACTTTTCTTGGGGTGAAATTAACACACTTTTAACATGCTTCATGTAATACCTGTTGGGAATTAATTGTTTTCTCAGTATCGGCACACCCCAAATATTACTTTGTAGCATGAAAGGCTTAATGTAATGTAAGGTATCTAGTGTTTATTGGTCTGTTGTTCAAATACTGTATGCACTTTAGCTTTTAACCTTTGTATGGGCATGGTGAGCCCAACAATGATGTCCGTGTATATATCCTGGTATCCTACAGTATCTACTGTATCCTGGAACAACTCTCTCCCGCTAGTCTTCACAATTAGAATACACAACGGCTACCTGTTTATTTATAATAGGCATAGTTTTTTTTTTTCCCTGTTTGTTCACCAGTCCCCAGCATCACACATCAATTTTATTCGTTCCAGATCTTTGGATCAGCTTCCTCCTTTAGTTTACCTTGCCCAAGAACTTTGACTTTTCTACTGTGGAAACCAAGTTAGGAAACTTAACACCAAATATTTTTTCGATTGCAATTGCCAGCTTCAGTTGGCCCATGTGAAATGGGAGTAGGCTACATCCTACATGGGGACATGGTAGCTAGAATTCCAGTATGTTGTTCATTCTGTTCATATTAGACATCTACATTTAATCTCCTCCTCAAATATTTCAGTTGTCAATCATGGGGCTTCCATGCAAGTTTTTTTTTTTTTTTAATTTTATACATGAGAAAAATGTCTTGTGTAAAATGCTTTTTTGCATTTCCGTTTGCTCAGTTTATTTTACTCGTGTAAACCGGGCTTTTCACCCGACGTCACGCAAATGAATGGGAGAGGTGGGGGTTGATATGTAAATTATCTATGCGTAAAGTACTCATGCTGTTTTTGAAGATTACTAGTGAAATTTTGTGAAACTCTGGTTTCCATGCACAGAGAACTGGTACACGAGTGAATCTAATCTACTGTAATAAAGCAAAATACCTTGTGACTGGTTGGTTAATAATGTGTTTTATTTGCTCAAATAGTTTTTCAAATGTCATTAGTGGGGTGTCGTCATTAGTAGTGAATATTGTTTCAACTAATTTATCTTACAACTCATTGATTAAAAATAAACTCGGAGGTCTAAAATTAAACTGACAAACAGGTATTGCAGATCACCATGGCTGAAAACCGGCAGGAGATATATATATATATATATATATATATATATATATATATATATATATATATATATATATTCATTCAGTCAATACAGCATATAGGGGATCAGGTGATGCTCTTGTGCTACCCTGGCTTAGAAACCCTACCTGTCCGGACGGCTGACAGCTGCTGAGGAAGCATTGAACACCATGCTTGGGCAAATATAGATAGTTGGCACTTGAAAGAGAGGTGGCAGATACTGATGAAATGGACTGAAGTGTATTAATTCATTCCCAAAATTGCCACTGCCTGCTGTATCCTGCACAAAATATTTTCAACAACAAAATGAGGTGTTCAGGAATCAGTGGCTGCTTGTGAGACAGACGGGAAAGGTTACAGTCTCAAGATAAAAAAAAAAAAAAAAAAAAAAAAGCGGCACTGCCTTTCACAACCAGCCCAAAGCAAGTTCAACGCATGTCAGAGTGGGTGTTTATGCAAATTACAACCCGTGACTCAAAAAATCAGCCCAATTCCACTTCTTATAAGCATACTTGCCAACTGTGAAGGTTACCTCAGCCGCCAGTTTCAATTGGACAGTAACGATCTGAGGAGGATCATGCTGGCAGAGATCCTGTCCTTTCTTTTAAGTTGAGTTGGATTTACTGTTGTGTAAAAATATGAATGATGCAAACAAATAAAACACAATCAATACCTTAATTTTAAATTTTATTTGGTCAGTTTTGAGAGGGCATGAACAACTTGTTGGATGTTGTTGCACTGTTTTGGGCGATCGACCTGGCTTATGACATCCAGTTCACCAACTATATTTATTAACGTGGAGGGCAGACACGAGTGGTCTTTGGACATAGCTGGGATCAAAAAAAGGACGGGAATTAATTCAGTTACATTTTTAAGCAGCTCACTTGCTCTTCGTGTTTAACTAAGCGTTTTTTTCGGCCACAAATCTGATTTACCAGAGTAATTCTCCCAAACATGCACGCGCATCACCATTTCACGTGTAAATTGACCCGTGTAGAAACCGTATGAATCATGATGATCCCCCCCCCCCCCCCCCCCCCCCCAAATAAAAACAACATAAAAAACATTCAAGTGATAAAAATGTTCTCTCCCACAGGATTCCCTCTTCTCAATCACAATGTATTTTCTGACACAATAGATTAATTTAGAAAGAAATGTAATTAGACCAGGGGTCTCCAATCTTGGTCCTGGATGGCTGGTGTCCCTCCTGATTTTTGTTCCAACTGTACCCTAAATTACTTAATTGGACCAATTAAGTTCTTATTAGAAGCTTGATTTGTCCAATTAAGTAATGTAGGGTACAGTTGGAACAAAAACCAGGAGGAACACCAGCCCTCTGGGACCAGGATTGGAGACCCCTGAATAAGACTCAGTGTTTTGAGATTCATGTATCACAGAATGTTTTACTGGTTGTTTTTGGAGCATTGTTGTTTTTTCAGAGCAATGAAAACAATGAAACTAACACACCTGTGTTTTAGGGCTCAAACAGCTATCATATTAAATGCTTTATTTTATAATGTGCTATACTGGTGGCCATCATTGGAAATAATGAACAGGTCCCATTACTCACCAAAAATTGGTGGCTTTGAATGTGATAATATTGTTTCCATTATTATCTTAATTGCTTGGCCGTTGATGTGTTTCTTTTAGGATCAAGTGCTTATAGAGACTTGCTTCAAAGGATCACATTAACATGTGTTTCTCTCATTGCTGTAAATGGCATTCAAAAACCAGAACCCTCGAATTTGTTTTCAAATTTGAGAATTCGAATTCTTTAATTAAATTATAAGTTGATTGGAGGGACCAACTGAGCTGATGTGGAAGTACACACATCTTGAGAAAACCTACCCCTGTGCAGTACTTTTAAAAGCTTAAACTACATTTCTGACTGGTTATTTAAAGGGGTTATACTTTGCTGTGGAGTAATAGCAGTAGACTACAGTATTGTGCAGTCAATTGATAGAAACTATCAACATATACAATAAGCATGTTGTTTATATATATATATATATATATATATATATATATATATATATATATATACACACACACACACACACACTGTAATTATCTATTTTCTTTTCTTAATAGCTGTAAACAATACAATCATTATATACTTGGAAGTACATGGAAGCTACACAACTGGTGCAGTATAACAAGGGTCATTGAAAATCAAACGCATTATAAAATTTAAAATGTTTTGTATTTTATAGTACAGCTATGCCTTACACAATTTGGGGGTAGCGTGTTAAAGAATCAGCAGCTATTATAAGAACATAAGAACATAAGAAAGTTTACAAACGAGAGGAGGACATTCGGCCCATCTTGGTCGTTTGGTTGTTAGTAGCTTATTGATCCCAAAATCTCATCAAGCAGCTTCTTGAAGGATCCCAGGGTGTCAGCTTCAACAACATTACTGGGGAGTTGATTCCAGACCCTCACAATTCTCTGTGTAAAAAAGTGCCTCCTATTTTCTGTTCTGAATGCCCCTTTGTCTAAACTCCATTTGTGACCCCTGGTCCTTGTTTCTTTTTTTCAGGCTGAAAAAGTCCCTTGGGTCGACACTGTCAATACCTTTTAGAATTTTGAATGCTTGAATTAGGTCGCCGCGTAGTCTTCTTTGTTCCAGACTGAACAGATTCAATTCTTTTAGCCTGTCTGCATATGACATGCCTTTTAAGCCCGGAATAATTCTGGTCGCTCTTCTTTGCACTCGTTCTAGAGCAGCAATCTGCATTTAAAATTATTAGCAGTCGATTATCTTGCTGTTGGTAAAGTGTGGGCAACTGCAATGTGTAAGTTTGCTTGGCTTACTGCATTTGCAGATAGCAGACTATAGGTGGCGGTATACTGGGAAAATAAAACTGGTTTATATTGGTGTGTATTGGTTCAGTATCAAGGTTATTACGGGAGCGTTATAATGAGGGATGACTGCAATTCTTCCAAACCCAAACTAGTTTGACATAGAAAGATAAGAAACATAGAATATCATTGAAGCTACTGTACTTGAAAGTTTTGTAAATATGTCTCTTATTCTATTCAACATTCAGTAATACAAAGAAACACACGTTCTGTGTAAGTTACTGACAGCTGATTGGTTGTCCATAACACGCTGGTGTTAATTGGAGCAGTTATTTAAAAACAGGCACTGAAATTACAATCAAATTCACATTTCTTTATTGTCACAATAGTCTGCACTGATCCTGTTATATCAGCAATGACTCACACACACTCGAGCAACAAATAAGGTTCAATTCTTGCCACATTGGCATTAATGATTGAGCCTAATACAAAAACCAACCTGAGTGGAATTGAATAATAGATTCCATAACCCTGTCTCACTCGCTGTCTAGTTCTAGAAATGGGAAATGCCTAAAGTATTTGTGAACTCAATGATGCTTACAATCCAGCTACCTGCAGCCTCTTGAGATCATTTCCTGTACCACATTTCACATAGAAAGTATATATTTCTGCTTTACATTGCTCATTATCAGGCATTTCCTTGTTTACACTGAAAAGATTTTTCTTTTGCATTACCTTTATATGTAAGTAATTGTGCCATTCATTGCTGTTACATTTTGTTGTAATGAGGCAGGTGGGTCTGGAGTAAGAAAAAAAAAAAAGACATTAAGGAAAAACATTTGTCAAATAAATACATTTTATTATTTATGTTTTAAACACATAATAATAATAATAATAATAATAATAATAATAATAATAATAATAATAATAATAATAAAAATAAGTAAAAACAATAAAATAGCACAGTACTCCCCAGCAAATAAAGCCCCACAGTACAGTACTTGAACAGTACATTTCATCTATAAAATACACTTTACTGTATGACTATATATCCTTTGTTCCAAGTAAGTAATCATTTCTCTTATTTGACACTTCTACATTAAAAAAACAAAAAAACAGTGTTTCTAATAACAGAGGAATTATCATGTAGGCCGGTGCTACCATCGAGTGATGTTTAGCTTAATACAAGCTTAATGACTTGTCTGCTTGGGATGCAACATTTAAATTAGAAAATTAAAAACTGATTTCCCCTAGATCAACAATTCCCTTGGGCATTTTCTAAAAGTAAACACAAAGCTAAATGCCATTAATGTAGCACCTAATTAATTCTATACAGTACATGCAGGATCTAAGAACTGCCTTGTTTAATCATGGAGTCGCTGATAAATGTCGGCAATGTTCAATGCAACAGTGGATTGATAAGCCTGAAGGCAGCAAAAGGGACAATTTCTTTGGACCTTTCAAGTCTATTAGCTCCTAAGCTATCAATGTCACGGTGCCAAGCAACAATTGGAAGTAACCATGGGAGATTGCAAATGCCATAACTCGTCACTGCCAGAGGTTAATTTTTAACTTACTCTGTAAAAGCATTATTTAAATGCATAAATCACAATAGATGTTTCTGCATTTCAAATATGTCCTACAGCGAAAATAATACAGAAACTTTTAAACCATGCAAGATGCTGAAAAACAGCTTATTACCGCTATGGACTGTAGGATAGAATGCTGCTTTTTATACCAACACAACTCAGCTTGACACCACATTGAAGGTGTCATTTATACCAACTAAACTGGAATTAGCTCATAAATATTAATTGTATCCACTGTAAATGAAGCATTCACACGTCTGAAGAAAATGCTTTCAATGATGACTTGCTAAGAGTTCTGATAACCTGCAGATTTGGTATAAGCAGTAAAACATTAAAATGTAGCAGTGTATGGTTTCAGCATGACTGTGGAAATTGCAGTTTTAAAACTTTTCTGATATGAGAACAAATAGTGCAAAGATGAAGAGAGCGAATTTACTGTGCTTTCACAGTCAAAGGCTGATTACAGAAATCACATTTGCGCTCAACATATGTTACTGTACAGTATGTCACAGTCTAGCTGCGATTTTAGTTTCATTATATTTTCTTTGGCCTGGGTGCGTTGAAACAATGCTGTTTATTGCCTGTGTTCCTGGGTTTTCTTCTCTTGGTTGATGCTGCCAGTTTGAAGCATTCAACGTGGATTGATTTTAAAAGCAAAGCTGAATATTTTCAAAGCTTTTACTCGCAAACCAAAAAGTAGTCTTAACAACTGCTTCATAAAATTCGCCATGTGTTGTGTACAGTAGTTTACTGCAAATGTGTTATTTGACCATCCTGTTCTGAATTCTACCCTAAGGCTCTACTCAAAGACCAGGTCTGCAGGGAATCTCACCCTACGTTCCATCTATTTATAGCTGCCATTTCTAGCTCTTCCCCTAAACAGGCCTCATCACCTGGACTTACAGTACAGTCCAGAAAAAAGATAATATTGACATTCAGCAACACAGAGAACATACAAGCACTGCAAAACAGTTCAGCTAAGGGCTGTGGGACATATACGTCTTTGATGGACTTCCAACAAAATCATCAAATATTGAGAGCACTGAATTACCGAACTGCAGTTTACTTGATAGATAGTGTTAAAGATGTAGCAGGAGTAGCAGCAGCAGTAGACATTAATACAGGATACAGAATGATCATTCGTGGCATACAGTTTTTATTCACTGCAGGTGGATGTCCCAGTAAATCACAAGCCCCAACATGACATATACCACGAACGATCATTCAATATTCTATTTATACCACAAGAATGGTTTTAAACAGCAACAACATTTGTCATTGTTTATATTAAATCAATTAATTCAGCAATTATTTTACTTGGTAGATCTTTACTTTCATTTTCAACAGATTGATTTGATTTGATGCAGATTATTTTTGAACCCTGTTTATGCCCTCTTCTCTGTCTTCTTTTTGGATAGAACCTTGAGCTCAGTCTGTCAATTTCAGCAGCATGCCATGGAATGTAAGTGAAGGCACATTCGAAACTTGTCCTGGTATACCACGCTAAATATACCCATGCTTTTGGTATAAATAAAATAATCACTGTACAGTAATTAATATCTGAGATGACATGATCAAAATACCAAATTAGTGCCCAGTCTCTGTTTGTGCATAGAGTTGCCTCACCCTGTTGACCCCCATGTCTTTGCTTCATTTGTGGTCTTCAGTGTGGATATCACAGTTTACTAGGTTTAGTTTACTTGTAATCAAGGAAAGCAAACATACAGGTAACTAGGAACAGACAGTGAGGTAATTGCTTTTTGCTAATGAGCAGCTGGCATGTGTTGCAGCCAGTTACTTCACCTGTCGACTTGTGGACACCTTTCAATGGAAAAGTCCATCTTTGTTTATCTGTTTTGAATGGGTAATTGACACAGCAGTGTGCAATGCAACAGAAAGCCAATAGCTGTTTGGAAAAGGATCGAGCAAAATACTCAATCATGTTCTGTAACCCAATGCAGTTTGTACTTACCAGCCTCAAAATGCATTTAAAAAAAAAGTTATGTATTGATTAGTTAGGAAACTGACCCATCAGTTGCAGCTGTACTCAATCTATAAGGATGGATAGACATTATTGAATCTATTAAACATACTGCTGTGGAGGCAATCAGTGACAAAGATATCTGAGAGTGGCTGCCTGAATGTTTAGATTGCTATTCAATAACAGTTTTGTATATTACCAGCACTTACAGTGGTCTGTTTCATATGTTTAATCTCATTAGACAAAAGACGGGCAGAATGAATAACCAGTGGATCAATGGGACAATAGCGCATGTCAGAAGGCAACTGTCAGTAAATGGAGGCCTCTTTGAATAACACTGAAATCACTAAGCAGCCTAAATGCTTTAAATAAAACACTCCTACACACCAAGGTTTTTCTTATTAATTGAATGACACAAGTGTTCTCTAACAATATATTTTAGGATGCAAAATCAATGAGTAAGAAAATTACAAGTTTTTTTTTTTTTTCACAACCCAAACAGCAAAAAAATGAATGCTTGTTGCACCTGTTCATCAGATTAATCGGCCCGCCACTGGTATCGTTCAAACCAGAAGATTATGTTAAAACATGGCTAGGCAAATGTTGGTATGTAGCTGCCAACACCAACAGTAAGGCATGAAACCACCTAGCAGATGAGAACTTGAAGCATGTATGGAAGCTACTGCAAATCAAGGTCAGTACATTAGGTCTAGAAACAAAAATGCTATCCCTCTTCCTTAATTAAATGAGCACCTTTTTCATTCATTGTCTTTTATTTTAATGATTACATACTTGGGAAACAGTCAACTCCTGTAAAAAGTCAAACTAGAAACTACGCTAGAACAAAGTCTATTATACATTGCCACTATGTTATAAAGTGTTCATAGTGGAGTTATTTAATTAAGTGGGAATCATTAAATCCACAAGCATTTTAGTCGTGTCCATTAGGGAACATACATGAGTAGTATGGGAGCTTACTTAGTGCCCAGCTGGCAGGTAGGAAGGGCTGGTCATGGCTGAAGACATTCAACCTTTTAAAAGCATCTGCTGTATACTGTGCATGCAAAATGAAGTAAGTAGAATTGTGAAAATACACATAGCAAGTCACTGGGGAGTATGATAAGGCATAGAAAAAAAGTGGCTAACCATTTTAGAGGTATGGGAAATGATTAACTATGAAATTACTGTGAAAATGTATCATGGTAAACTTCAGCTGTGAGGCATTGCACTCAATAGTAGAACATGACTAGTAATAACCCTCTATACAGTAAAGGCTGTGTTTGCCTGTTTATTTGCTCAAAGAATAGTTCCGTTATATTAAATAGCATTGATTTAAAGGTCAGATTTACAAAATTAATGTATTCATTTTTAGTCCTTATTAAATACTTTGGATTGCGGTCTCTCTAGATTGGAACATAAATGAACAAACTGTCCAAAACTAACAAATTATGCTAAGTGGATGATTTGGGCTTTATGTAGATGAGCAGTGCGGTAGCTTGTAATTTATTTCCATCAGGCAAAATGAAGATAAAAAGACTAATTTTGTGTTGCTTCTCACATGAATGACTAATGCACCTCTATGCCACTGCACATTTCCTTTGCAATATATGGTTGTTTATGTAGCACAATAGGCTGCATGTTTCTTTTTCATAATATTTTATGGGTATACAGGACCTAGATAACCTTACACCTCCACAAGCTGTCATGTGCTGATAGACTGGGACAGCAGAACGCCTTGCTTTTAATGTATGCATACATTTCTGGAGCTTAAAGTAACAAATTCAGTAAATTGTATCCTAAAGAACAAATGAACATTTTAAGCTTTTAGGCTTTTTTATTTTTTAAATATTAGGTTTCTGACAGACAGAGTTGAAAACACTAGAATTTGAGCATATCAATGTGTTAAAATGGAATATGTAATTTATATTTTAATATGGTTTATTTTCCATCCTAAATAACTCAATAATTTTAAAAAAAATGACTTTAATCAATTTTTTTTTTTTTTTTTTTTTTTTTTTTTACATTACAGAGCCATCTTTGACCAGTTTTATCAAATAAAGAATGTATTTCACTAAAATTCACAATCTGGCATAGCAGTAATCATAATAACCACACAAGCAAAATGTACCGGTACTTTTGACACTTACATTGATCTTTGGGATTTTTTCCTGGCCTCATTCTGTTCAATCCATTAACTTATCAGGGGGCCACTTGATAAACTGTTACAAGATGCTGCTCTTACATTAAAAGCATTATGCTTACAAGGCTCATCATTTGAGAATACCATCTATGCATATGAAAGCGAGAGGTTTGGAGTTGAAAAACAAAGGAGTACAAACAATTCCTGTAAAGTCTAGACAGCAGCAGGAGATTGAGCGCTTAGTTAGAGAAAGGAGGCAGCTGAGGAAGCAATGGAGGAGAGCAGAACAAAGTCAGAAGGAGGCACTCAATCTATTACAAAGAGTCATAAAAGATAAGCTTACAACATTGCGCAGAGTTGAGCGTCTACAAAAATGCTACAAAAAGAACCAGCGTGCAAGAACCAACTTCATAAAGACACATTCAAATTTGCAAAGTTGTTATTCACCATGGAGATAAAAGGCAGATTAAATGCAACTAATTATGAGCTGGAGAGATAGCTGAAGGAAATGCACCAAATGGAGGACTGTGCATGTAAGTGGAAAGAAGTAGAGCAAGCTATGAAAAAGGCAAGGGTGTCATCATCTCCTGGGCCTAGAGTGTACAGAGTGCCCCTGGTGTTTTACGACTCCTGTGGAAATTGATAAAAGTAGCACGGGAAAAACAGATTGTACCAAGAACATGGCATCGATCAGATGAGGTCTTTATACCCTATTTCCCTGTTACACGTGGAAGGCAAGATTTTCTTCAGCATTGTTGCTCAGAGATTGTCAGCTTTCAGTTGACACTTCAGTACAGGATGTCAGTATTCCAGGATTCCCAGGATGCTAGGAGCACAAACAACTAAAAAGGAGAGGAAGGAGCTCCAAGTGATATTCCTGGATTTAGCTAATGCATACGTTTCAGTACTACATGAACTGCTTTTGGCAGCATTTGATTTTTTTATTGTACCGAGGACAATGACATCTTAGTGAAAGCCTACTTTGGAGATTTGCAATTTTGTTTTTCTGCTTCAGAATTCACCACTACAGGGCAATGTCTAGCAACTCGAATAATGGCAGGATGCACCATTTTTCCACTGGGTTTTACCATGGCAATGGAAGTAATTATTAGGGCGTCAAAGTGGGTAGTGGGAGGAGAACGTTTGGCTTCTGGAATGCAACTACCATCAATTAGAGCATACACGGATGACTTGACTACAACAGTAACCTGCAGTAATTGGTTACTGGGCAAACTAATCAATAACATTGAATTTGCATGAATGCAATTCAAGCCCAGTAAGTCACGGAGCACCTCTATAATTAAAAGTAGTGGATAAGAGGTTCTACATTAATGGTGAGGCATTATGACATACGAAGAACAACATTCCTCCATCCAGGGACGCTACCAAGAAAATGTATTAAAACCAAAACTCATCTAGGACAACTGGAAGCTGCTAGAGACTGAAAAATGTTGGCAGATGTTGGACATTGGCTTATTTTCCCACCGGAGTTTACCACCACTAACCTTAAACCTGTCTTGTGGTCTGAATCAGCACGCCTTATTGACCTGATAGAGTTAACAGTGCCATGGAAGGATGCTGTGGATTGGGTGTATGAAAGTTAGAAACTTCAGTACGCTCAACTAGCTGCTGAAGGGAAACATTGAGGATGGAGCGTCCAAGTTTACCCAGTGGAGATGGGTTGTTGAGGATTTGCGGCACACTCCACAACCCAGTTTCTCAGAGACAGCTGACTCAGTGGTCAAGAGTTATGATGCATAGTGAAGAACTTATCTAAAGCAGCAGAGAGGAGCAATTGACTCTGGTTGAGACAAAAAGATTCTGGTTGGGGACCTGAAGCATAGTAGAAAGAAAACAACTTCGATGTAAAGGAAGGTAAGTAAGCTAGGCTTAGATGAGTGGGGTACAGAGGGGGTTGATGCTGGGATGCCAGAATCGCTGCCGAACCCTCTTAAGGTGTCGTTGGCTAGTCGACGGAACACCAAGAATGGAAGGTGTCCACTTGAAGACCCCAGAGAAGTACCCTGCTCAGCTCAGTCCACTGTGGTTGATCCCTGGAGCAAGCATTGCAGCTGTTGTGTGTGCTGATGCACCAGGAAGGCAAAATATGCTGACCCCTGGAGCCAGCATTACACTTCAGCCATCGACACCAGGCAGAAGGATATCTGCATCATCAGATGGAAGGAAATGCAGATGGATTACATTAGTTTACAACAAACAATCTTCGTTGGTGCGTGTCTTGGAGAGAGCTGAGTCCAATATCAGCATGAAGTTTTAACACCTACTCTCATGTAATGGAAATCATTAATAATTTTGATATTTATTACATAAACTAGATATTATTTCTCATACAAACTAATTGTTTTGTCCTTGCAAAAAAAATTACTTGTAAGTTATCCAGGTAATAGAAAATGTTACTCTAGCATAAGTGCAGGTTACCTGGGTAATGGGAAACTTCTGCTTTCCAGTGTTTTTTTCTTGGAGGCTGGAAATTGTAAGTAAATTTGTAAATTTGTAAATTTTTCCAAACTTAAATTAATTGTAGCTATAAAAATAGTTCCATTATTATTCTGCATTACCATTAACTATATATGTCTCAGATATTTTAAAAGGAACACACATCTATTTTAATTATATCTGGAACTACTTTAGGTTAAATGAAACTCTCAATTTATATGTCTTTTTCTTGGGCTGTCTGTTTATGCTCGTTCTCCCTGGGTCATTTCATCTCAGCTGTGTCTTCTGGGTTAAAACGTGTAATGGATTTGTCATCACACATGCACATTGTCCCATTAGCTCACTGAAGCTTTCCTGTGCTGGTTTTGGATCTTTTTTTTTTTTTTTACTCTCTGAATGCACCCAACTACCCACAATTCCTTGGTCAGACAGGGGCATGCATACTTTAGCATCATAAGCGGCATAGCAAGTGCTCAAACCCAGAAATTTAAGTTGAGCAACGAAAATTGAAATAACATGGTGAAAGCGGTACTTAATCACTTAGTGTTTAAGCACCCTGTTCCATTAATAAAGGGATAAGGTCACACTTTATTTTAAAGGGCTAGTTTTAAGTTAACTAGTTTACCAACATATTTATGTTGCTCATTTAGTGTTCATAGATATTTAAAAAAAATAGTAACCAATTTTGAAAACAATAGAAATAATCTGATATAATTTGCTAAATATAACAACAATGACTTAAGTAAATTTAACTCAATTATATGATTGAGTTAGTTCTCCCTTAGTATGGGGTCTGATATTTGATTAGCAGACCTTTATTTTTATATAAATAGGTTACTATATATTAAGACCAAATATACAACAGTAATATGTTAGTAAAACAAAAAAGTGATCCTTATAATAAAGCATAACCAGGTTTAAAAGTAAAATAATTGTTTAAAACATATTTAATGGGACAACTTCAGCATTTTGTATTTACAGTACTGTCGTGGAAAAGTAGGTTTATTCAAATAATGAATACCATATAGCATAGCATATCTAACTAATTATCTCTATGTTATACATTCCAGAAAGTTATGGTAAGGTTTTCTGTAATATCTGACAAAGTTATCATGCTTTTTCTTGGACTGTCAGACAAAAGACTTCTTGATGTCAGCGTACACTGGCCATTTCAATCCACCTGCATTTATATAGGTACATTTTGCTCTCCAAACAGCCAGAAGGGATGCCTAGTCAGTGAAACCAATAACATGTTCAAACAATGGTCAGGTTGACTGACCAGCAGGTATCTTTATCAGCATACAGCTAAAATCATTGACAGCATACAAAGTTGTGATTTCTGAGGGAGTGTGCTCAATACATTTGAACACAACGCCATTCACACCATGCAGTATAATTGTATCATCCAAAAAGCCCTATAGTTTTGTATAATATGCAATCAGGCGTGTAGTGGAGACGGAGTGCACCAGAGCGTCACTCTAGTACATTTTATTTTGGATTTTGTATTTATTTTATAGATACTTTTCATGGATCCTGGCCTCAACTTGCATTCGCCAAGTGTGCATAGCATAATATTAAACTGGCACTCACTGTCAGACAGCTCACAATGCATAGGCCTACACTTCGAAATGCCCAAAGGCTGTGAAAACCAACTTAATTCATCACACCTCCTAGTTTTTTTTATCAAGGATATGATGAATTTTTAACCTTTTCACTATCTTATTTTTACTCTATCGCAGCTGACTGGATTGCGACTCATTGCATGTTCTGTTAACACAGACTTTCACTAACACAGGTGTACATAAAGCACTTTATTTGATATACAGTGAAAAAAAATGCTGTAGTTTCTGTTTACGTTCTATTGAGGGCATTTGCATTTTACAATCTGACCGAGAACAAGTCTGAAGAAGGGGTTACCATTTGCTTTTGTGCACACGTTGGATATGAATAACTTTAAGATTTCTTATGAAGAAAAAGTGCAAAACACCAGTAAATGTGTTATTGTATTTCAAGATAACAGTGCCAGATGAGTTAGTATAATGTGTGTTTACTTTAAGTGCTATTAAACATTTGGACTTGTTTGGTATTTAATTTAATGAAATGTAACATTTTGTGAAGGTTAACTGTTTATAATGGTAAGGTTATTTATTTTAAGCCAGCTCTGGGACACTCCTGTATACAATAGTATGTACTACGGTATAGTATGGGAAAATATTTTCTTGACAGTACTATATTAGTTGACCTGGAATCTCCACTTTTGTATTTATTAAACTCCTAGGCCCCAAATTGCACATTTGACTTGTTTATTAGCTTATTTCTTAACACACATTTCCCATTACCATGCTACATTTCTAGTTAATGTACATACTGTATATGGAACTGGACAGGAATGGAAATGACATATCAACAATGCCATAATTGCAAAGGATGTTTGGTTTCTGCATTTTTTTTTAAATATCTGAAATAAAACTGCCCTTCCAGCTGTGTACCAAGGAATATATGATGTGATACTCGTGGTTAATAATTTTAAGCAGTGTCCTATAAGCATATAAAGAAATCACATTAGAGCTTCACAGTGAATCCCTTTCTTACATGGTACATGGTATGAATGACAAGCTTAAGAAGTTATGAAGAGGCAAGAATGGTTTATTAGCCAGCATAAAAATAACAGTCAAACACAGTATGCAGTATAACAAGGCTCAGTTGGAAATTCATCGACAACCTTTTCTTTCTTAATTGGAAATGTATAGATCTAATAACTGAAATGTGTGCAGACAATCATAAACGGGCACATTGAGAATCACGTCAATATGCTAAATCTATTCTAATGATTTAGCTTTTTTACTGTTATTGCTCCTATGAGAGGTAAGGCAAGACTTCACAATGCATTTCTCTGAGACGAGATTATTTTTACTAAACTAACTGTTGTTTCAGATAAATAATCAAATGTTGGGTCTCCCTTGTGGCGTATCCAGGGAAGGGTGGGGGCGGTTCAGCTGAGTGCCTGTGGGCTTGCCTTAAACTGCCCAGAGCTGCATTGTCCTCCGACGCTGTAGCTCTGAGGTGGCTGCATGGTGCGCATGCAATGTGTAAAAGAAGCGGTCAGCTGACTGCACACGCTTCGGATGACAGCGTGTGTTCGTCTTCGCCTCTCCCGAGTCGGCGTTGGGGTGGTAGCAGTGAACTGAGCCTAAAAATAATTGGCTATTTCAAATTGGGGAGAAAATTATAAAAACAACTACTAAATTTAAAAAAAAAGAAAGATATATTGCACCTAATCGTATGAAATCTTCTTGTAACATAGAGTAGACCCAATGTGTTGTTTTTCTTCTTTTTCTTTGCCGCCTTACAGTCGTACAGTTACATAATGAATAATGCGTTTTACAGATGCAGCCTGGTGTGCTGTGATACTGCAGCAAGACATGACCTAGAGCTCTACTTAAGGTGGCTTGGTTTATGATGTCCATGGGAATCTCAGGGATTAAAGGAAATGAGCTAGGAGGTTGAGGGAACTGGAATGTATTTAACCTTGAGCAAAAAATAATAAGGGGGAACTGCATTTAAGTCTTTTAAAATCTTGAAAAGGGTTGACAAAGTTAACCCTAGCCAAAACTTTTTTTTAAATCATAGTTGGAAATTATGTGGAGGCAGACATAGGACAGAGGGTAGGAGATCAGTGAAACTAGAGAATAGGTTACAGTACAGTACCTAGCCATGTTGATGCTGAATCACTGGAAAGCTCAAGAGCCAAACTGACAAAGCTTTGAGAGCAACCTGCTATTAGGAACTGGACAAGCATTGATGGGCTGAATGGACTTGTGGGAGTTTCTTTTATTTTAGTTTATGTTGCTGTAGTAATAATAATAATAATAATAATAATAATAATAATAATAATAATAATAATAATAATAATAATAACGGATGCTTCCATGCTAGCATTTTAGTTTAATTTCCAAAATGTCATGTTCCTATTCATCCCATGACAATTGTATAAAGACCAAATAGAGTAGAAAATAAAAATATGTTCAAAAAATCTTAATAGTGTACATTTTTTAGATTTATTTAATTTACGTACGTAAGATGATGTGCAATAAAAACTTAAGTAAACCATGCAAGGACTGATATTGCTGGTATGAAAGGGTTTTTCAGCAATATATTGAAGGTTATTTTCAAAGGAGATCCGCTGAAGGATAGTGCTAGACGTCATTATTTTCCGCACGTCCATTTTTCCCACCGATTTGAGTATTTTCAATAGCTGCAGAAAACTTGACGGGAATCTATCTGTTAGTTTGGTTTATTAGTGATTCCAACACTTTTTTGCGGAATATGTAATGATCTAAGAATCTGGATCTATTTTCCAAAAACCAAGTGGATACTTTTGTCTGTTTCAGAATGGTGACTATGTTTATCCGACCAGTATAAAAAGAGTGACAGCACTTCAGATCATAGACACAACTAATGTGTACCTGTCAGCTTTTTCAGGGTTCCTTTATGTCCCCCTCAAAATTCAAGGTGTTGCATTTTTATGTGAACAAACAATGCACCTAGGAATATTGTTCTTCTATCGCATGAGTTTTCTGAATGGAATACAGACAAATCATTCTTATTGTACAATCCTTGACAGTGCCAAGAAAATAACCTCGCAAGTCACTCATTCCTTAGACAAATTAATATACTATGCTGGAGGCTACTCTCAGCTCTTGACTCTCAAGAAACATGGAACATGTAATTGCTTATGTAGCTTTTAAAAATTGTTAAATTTATTAGCAAACTGGTTTATTGTTCACTGCAAAAATATAATTGCTACCAGGTATTTCATTGTTATCAGACCAACAGTTATAGTTAAATATATACATGTTACAGTGCAGATTTAAATAAATAAAACAAGTTGAAATAATATCAAAAAGGTTATACCATGTGGACCTACACAAGGGGTTAATTTCCAGGCCATAAAAAGTAATCTAAAACAGGCGAATGTAGCTCAAGAATGACGCGCTTAGGGATGAGGGATCAGTTCATCTCTGAATCTAAACACTGCTGAACAGAAATAGCTGAATACCTGCTAGCATGACCTTCTTTTGGGGTTATAATTCTAATAAGTTTTCTTTCCCTGAAACATTTTGGTTTTGGATGCCCATAGTGTCCTGTGTGCTTCAGTTTCACTACAGAAGCTAGAGGAGTTCCAATTGCAAAGAGACCCCCTGGCCTGCTAACAAAACAAGGAATCACCTTAATAATTATAATGATGGCTTAATAATTATAAATATAGCAAATATGTCTTCAGATACCAAGGAGGTGTTCAAAGAGCAGAGACAATTCCTATTTTCCAAGTTAAATGAGCTTGGATGTTCAAGACTACCTCAAAGTAATGCATAGAAGCAGAGCTTTCTTTAACCTGGAATAGTGCAATATATATATATTATATATATATATATATATATATATAATATACTATATCATATATTATATATATATATATATATATATAGATGAAAATATAGGTTTTTTAACTGCATGTCAGACCTCATGAAAGTGTATGACAGGGTCCATTTATGTAATTATTTTGTTAGCTATAACTAAACTAATGATCTTGTCTAAATAAATAAGCAATAACCCACGACTGGCTATGTGGTAAGACATATCTTAGGCACGACTGGGTGTGTTGTGAGGTATAAGGCCATAGACCGAGTGACTTCAACCACACATAGTATGTCTTACCACGCAAACTGGAGTGTTATTGCGCTTATAAAATGGCTATTATACTGTAATGTATAAAGAATTATAAGAAAGACAAACTTCAATGTATTAAAACTTCTTCTGCACTATACTCAAACCGCATGGCTATTGCTCCGAAGAAGAAGAGAAAGAAAGAGAAGAATGTGGACTCTCCCTATAAACAAGCAACAGGAAACCCTAGGGGAGTACCGCCATCTTGTGTAAGAGTTGAAATTGGATGAGAGTAGGTGTTTAACCTCCTTCAGAATGTTCCAATTTCAGTTTGCAAACCTGGTGCACATCCTGGGACCAGACATCTCCAAAAAATCCATCAACCCTGGCGAACGGATGGCAATGTGCTTGAGATGTACCGTACTTTTTTAAATTGATCTGTTGTGTATGTATAGCATATCCTACAAATTCTGTTTACATAGCTATATATTGGGTGGGAAGCCCCAATAGGTTGTATGTGTGTGGCGTGAATGGGGACCCAGAGCCCAGGGTGCTAATAAAAAGGAAGCAGGAGAGTGTGAGTGTCAGATCGGCCTCTGTCCTGTTGTGCTTGTCGACTGTTTACAACTTGTTGAATTTGTATTTCACTGTTTTGGTTATTGTCAAAAGTGCATTTATTGTTGTACAGTCCTGAAATTGCTGAACCCTTCCTGCCGATGTAGTTGTGGAAACCACGTTCGAGTTTCCAGAAAGGGAGCTACAGTGTCAGCAAGATCTGGATGCTGAGACACGGTGTCAGCCCTCTCTCCAGAGGTAAAAGCGCTGGTGGTGCAGTGTGAATGTTTGAGCCTCCAGGGAAGTGTGCTGTACCATGCCTGGACAGAACCTGCAACTGGACAGAAATGGCTGTAAGCGGTGGTCCCCCCAAGCTCTCCGGGAGAACTTACTGAGGGCTGTGCATACCAGCCACTGGTCATTTCGGTGTCGCCAAGACACTGGGCCTGCTCCGGAAGTGGTTCTATTGGGTGCTCTGCTCCAACATACCAGGTGGGGGCACCACTGGAGCATATTGTGATCTTGGGACCCTTCCCACGGATGGAGGGGGGCAACCAGTACATTCTCGTGGCCATGGATTATTTCACTAAATTGACAGCAGCGAACGCTGTTCCAGACTAGAGCGCAAATACCTGCGTGGAGGCACTGCTGGATGGTATGTTCAGCCGTTTTGGGGTTCCACAGGAACTGCTCAGTGACCAGGGGCACAATTTTGAAGCACAAGTGTTTGGGGAGGTGTGCTGGTGGTTGGTCATTAAGAAAATCTGGACAATACTGCTTCACATGCAGAGCAATGGATTGGTGGAGTGGTTTATCCAACAGGCCCGGAATACCTCCAGCAGCTACAGGACCGGCTGGACACCACCCACTCTTACATTCGGAAGTACCTCGCATTGGCTGGCCAGCGGTAAATGTAGCTATACAATACCCGCTGCTGGGGCCATGGATTCCAGGCTAGGCAAGGAAGGAAGGATACTGCCCCAAGCTGGCAAGTCACTGGGTGGGTCCTTGTGCTGTCCTCGAAAGCTCTCCAAGGTGACCTATCGAGTGCAGCTGTGTACCTGGAGCCAAGTGATTGTGCTCCATCATGACCGTTTGGCCCCATACTGCCCTGGAATGAACTCAGTTGCCACCACGGCCAGCCCGGAGGCTGGTCCAGGAAGCAGAAGAAGTGCCTCTCCCTCACCACAACCTCACAGGGTACCAGCTGGGGGTCCATGTCAGTTCAGAGATTGCAGATCCCACCAAAGGTTTCATACATTGTGTTGTATGTACTCCTTGCGCTACCATTGCTGATCTCCTGCATGTCACTGTTGCAAATGCACGCACCCACATGGCACACAGCTAACCTGTCACAAGCATTAATACCCTGGATCTTTCTAAACAAGGAATTAAGGGGAGCTCCCTAATAAAAGCTGCATCTTAAAATAACAATTTTGTGAATATAGTCATGGTTACAACTATGTATAATAGTATTTAAAACAGGATTCATTTAGCTGCATTTTTACATATCCACCCTTACTCTAGTCCTACCACAGCCAGATACGTGATAGACTACTGTAGTTTAATAGAGGAAAAACAACATATTATATATTCGTATGAGCTTAACATGCAGCCTACAGCACTCAGTATTCACAGGTGGTCTCCTCCATCTTTCCATACTCCGTTGAGTCATTTGTAATTTTTGAGTCATTTTTGCATTGAGGGTCCAGGTTTCGCATCCGTAAGTTAGCACTGGCAGCATGCATTGGTTGAAAACTTTCCTCTTGAGGCATAAGGGTGGTTTCCCTTTCAGAACCATGCTTAATCTTCCAAAGGCACTCCAGCCCATTTTTGCTCTTCTGTTGATTTCGTACATTTAGTTCTCTGTTGCCGAAACTAACTGCCCTAAGTATACGTAGTTATTGACTTCTTCTGGCAATGGAATATGAAACAAGCAATGTGATTAGTCGAGCAAAGTTCCAGCTATCTATATATTGAATAGATACGGAGTGTTGTCACATATTTGAAACCACTGCACTGCCTCACTAAGTACAGGTAGCCATGTTGTTTACAGTTACAGATGCATAGTAAGTATAAAACTGAGTGACCAATTAACAGCAATAAAAACACAAAAAGACAATTCTGCACATTATCCACCCCTCCCCGACACAGACCATGAGAAATGACTGAAATCCAAGACGTCACTATTTATAATTTGTTTTACTCCCGTTCTGCTGAAACAACAGCATCTTGCAAGGACAGAAAAAAAAAGAATACATCTACTCAGCTTAACTTGGTGTGTAGTTCAAAGTAATAAATGGATTCCTTTATTGGCGTAAGGATATTTAATAAAAAACAACATTTTTGCCCTTAAAATTACTTCCGACCAGAATAATTGTATTATTATTATTATTTATTTTTTAGCAGATGCCCTTATCCAGGGCTACCCCTTACAATTGTTACAAAGTATAAAGTACAAAGTATCACATTACAAAATATCACATCATAAAATATCACATTACAGAATATCATAGTACAGATACGTGCGGTTATAAAGTACAATAAAAATCAGTAGCAAATAAGTTGTAAGGTTTACAGATGCTATCTGAACAGGTGAGTCTTGAGTAGGCAGTGGAAGGTGGTCAGGGACTGAGCAGTCCTGATATCCATGGGTAGGTTGTTCCTCCACTGAGGGGCAAAGATGGAGAAGAAGTGGGGGAGCAGAGGGGGAGTACAGCTAATCTGCCGGTGGTGGAGGAGCGGAGGGGTCGAGGGTGTATGGAGAAATAATAGTCTGGAGATAGGAGGGAGCAGAAAGGTAAAGACAGCGATAGGCAAGTACAAAAGTTTTGAATTGGATGCGAGCAGCGATAGGGAGCCAGTGCAGAGAGTGGAGCAGTGGTGGAATGCAGGATAAATCAGTAAGGGAAAAGACAAGGTGAGCAGCAGTTTTGGATGAGTTGGAGAGGACGGATAGCAGACAGGGAGGCCGGCCTGGAGGGAGTTGCAGTATTCAAGGCAGGACACTACCAGGGCCTGAACTAGGAGCTGTGTGGAGTAGTCAGTGAGGAATGGACGGATTTTGGGCATGTTGCTGAGTAAGAAGCGACAGTAGCGTGCCAGAGTAGGAGAGGGAGGGGTTGAGGGTGACACTGAGGTTCTTTTTTTTCTTTTTTTTTACCTTGTAAATCTTTTTAAAATTCACATTGTACAGCATATTTTATTTCACTTGGTTTCCTCATAGTTCAAACTCATAGGTATATATTCACAGCCTGCGCACAACTGACCTTTAAAAGTCACAGGTACAAGATCACATTTATTTAACCTGCTGTACTACTGAATTTATAGTCACATGTCAAACAGTAAGGAGTTTAAGTGGGCATTACCATCCAGCCACATGGCTAGAAACTCCCTTTCTTCCCAGCTCTGTTGTATTTTTCCTGAGTTTGTGTATTTCTATAAAACAGATGAACAGTTATTTGCAATATAAACAATCTGCAATCTATAATATGTAGAAACACTGAGATATAATTTAATTTAACTATTTTGTTTTTTAAACCAGGCAATAAGATATATCTGCTGCTCTAGGTCATGCGAATGTGACTGGTCAGATTTTGTGTGTGTTTGCAATTGGTAAAACTGAATTTTGATATTTTGATAATAAATTAGGATGCAAAATGGGAATAGATGCTGTACTGTATGTGTGCAATACTCTTTTAGTCGTTTACATTATTTCTCACAGAAAATCTACAAATCTACATTAGTAAATAGTTGTTAAATGTACCCCATTGGATACTACTTGTAAGACAAGACAAGATCATGTTCAATTAAGGACAATCTTTCCTTGATTCTGAGAAAATAACGCTTTTAAAGTTATTAACAATGGAACAAAGAATATAATACACTATAGACGGTTTTAAGGAGATTTCCACTTGAAGGGTCTCAAGGCACTTTACATAACGAGCTAAAATATCACAGATAAGCTGTGGTAGAAAGAAAGGTCTTTAGAAACCTAAGAAATGTGTCAAATTTACACAGTTCTGAAAGAAGGAAAGACCAATAAATATGGATTTTAATTTTTATTTTCTGAGAAAGCATCTAGTGGGTATTTAATCTGCATCGAATAGCAGCACAATATTGATTGAGAAAAGTGAAGAGTTATTTAGATGGGCAACAGAGGCAACAACAAGATTAAAAAGATGGGTTGCTGCTTCTAAGCGATTGAAAGGGTAACTGAAGTATTTTTACCTTTTCAAAGATCAATTAAGGCCAATATAAATCTATAAGGATGATGAAAGTGAGCGAGCATTTGGAATTTAAAACTAACTAAAACTAAAAAAAACAAAATGCAGCCTAAATCAGCTCAGGTGAACATTATTTGTTTGAAAGGTCTCAAAATTAGTGAAATGGTTTCAGTCTGTGTGTACTAAAAGTGGTTTAACTTGTAGATAATTTCCCTCAGGTATATAAAGACTTTCAAGTTGCAACTCAGAGTGATCCATCAAGTCATGGATAAAGTGGTAGAGAGGCACAGAGAACAGGCACACATAAACAAAAAGCTGGTCCCTACTCAAAGCTGGCCTGTATGGACGGGTGGCAAGAAAGAAGCCATTACTAAAAAATCCTCATCTTAAAGCATGTAGATGATACTGCAGACATGTGGAAAAAGGTTTTGAAACTTTTTTCAAAAATTGAACTTTTCGGGCTAAATTCCACATCACTCACCATCCCAACTGTCAAACATGTTATGTGGATGCTTCTCTTCAGCAGGGACTGGGAAGCTTGTCAGGATAGAGGGGAGAATGGAATGTGCAAAGTACAGGCGAATCCTTGAGGAAAACCTGTTTGCTAGTAGTTGAACAAGAAGAGAATTCATGTTCTTGAGTGGCCCAGTCAAAGTCCTGACTTGAATCCATTAAAAAATGTATGGCGAGACTTGAAGATTGCAGTCCATCAGCGATCCCCAACAAACTTGTCAGAACTGGAGCATGTTTCCCTTGAAGAATAGGCAAAAATCTTACCATCCTACTGAGCAAAGCTAGTAGAGACCTACAGTAATTGCTGTAAAAGGTGCTTCTACCAAGTACGGACTTAAGGGGCTGAATACTTATGCAACCAGTAAATTGGCTGACATATAACAGTGTTCAGTTTAACCACTACAGCTTTGAATAAAAAAAAAGTTAGTTTGAAAAACTGCATAAATTATTTGTAATTCAACAAAATGTGACATTATTTGTAGGGGGTGAATACTTCTGCAAACCACTGTACTGTGTGTGTGTGTGTGTGTGTGTGTGTGTGTGTGTGTGTGTGTGTGTGTGTATATATATATATATATATATATACAGCTCTGGAAAAAATTAAGAGACTACTGCAAATTTTTCTTAAATCAGCATCTCTACATGTATGGCAGCCATTCCATTCCAGTGTCTGTTGAATTCCAACACAGGCACACCTCATTCTACTGAATGAGGTACTGATTAGGGGATCACCTGAACCAAATTTTATTTAACAAGGAAAAGTATAAAAACCACTCCTGTGGTCATCACTGTCCTCTTGCAATAGGACCAGCTGGATGGCAAAACAGTGCTAGTAGTACCTCAAAAGTAATTGGAATCAAAAAATAACTATTGACCATGCCCAAAGAGTTGAAAAGGAAAGTTTTGAGTGAGGAAAAGAAGGGTTCAATTCTGGCTTTACTGGCAGAGGGATACAGTGAGCGTCGGGTTGCTTCCATCCTTAAAATTTCAAAGACGGCGGTTCATAAGAACAAGGTCAAGCAGCACACATTGGGGACAACAAAGCTACAGACCGGCAGAGGGCGAAAACGACTCTCCACTGACCGGGATGACCGCCAACTCATTCGAATGTCACTCAGCAACCGTAGGATGACATCAAGTGACCTACAAAAAGAATGGCAAACGGCAGCTGGGGTGAAGTGCACGGCGAGGACGGTTCGAAACAGGCTCCTAGGGGCAGGGCTGAAGTCGTGCAAAGCTAGAAAAAAGCCCTTCATCAATGAGAAGCAAAGAAGAGCCAGGCTGAGGTTTGCAAAAGACCATAAGGATTGGACCGTAGAGGACTGGAGTAAGGTCATCTTCTCTGATGAGTCCAATTTTCAGCTTTGCCCAACACCTGGTCGTCTAATGGTTAGATGGAGACCTGGAGAGGCCTACAAGCCACAGTGTCTCGCACCCACTGTGAAATGTGGTGGAGGATCGGTGATGATCTGGGGGTGCTTCAGCAAGGCTGGAATCGGGCAGATTTGTCTTTGTGAAGGACGCATGAATCAAGCCAAGTACAAGGTTGTCCTGGAAGAAAACTTGCTTCCTTCTGCTCTGACAATGTTCCCCAACTCTGAGGATTGGTTTTTCCAGCAGGACAATGCTCCATGCCACACAGCCAGGTCAATCAAGGTGTGGATGGAGGACCACCAGATCAAGACCCTGTCATGGCCAGCCCAATCTCCAGACCTGAACCCCATTGAAAACCTCTGGAATGTGATCAAGAGGAAGATGGATGGTCACAAGCCATCAAACAAAGCCGAGCTGCTTGAATTTTTGCGCCAGGAGTGGCATAAAGTCACCCAACATCAATGTGAAAGACTGGTGGAGAGCATGCCAAGACGCATGAAAGCTGTGATTGAAAATCAGGGTTATTCCACCAAATATTGATTTCTGAACTCTTCCTAAGTTAAAACATTAGTATTGTGTTGTTTAAAAATGAATATGAACTTATTTTCTTTGCATTATTCGAGGTCTGACAACACTGCATCTTTTTTGTTATTTTGACCAGTTGTCATTTTCTGCAAATAAATGCTCTAAATGACAATATTTTTATTTGGAATTTGGGAGAAATGTTGTCAGTAGTTTATAGAATAAAACAAAAATGTTCATTTTACCCAAACACATACCTATAAATAGTAAAACCAGAGAAACTGATAATTTTGCAGTGGTCTCTTAATTTTTTCCAGAGCTGTATGTATATATATATATATATATATATATATATATATATATATATATATATATATATATATATATATATATATTGTGTGTGTGTGTGTGTGTGTGTGTGTATATATATATATATATATATATATATATATATATATATATATATATATGACTTTGGTACTCACTTTGAATTGTTTTTCTTTTAATGGTATTTTTTTTGCATTCAAGTAAGGGGTGTTAGCATGGGAACTAAAATGGGACTAAAACCATCATATCCCTGCCTTTTTGTAAGATCAGTTGAACACTGTAGCTCAGATACATTGATGACATCTTTGGAATTTCAACTAACAGGGAACGTCTCAGAAACAGGTACTTGTATTTTAATTAGACATCTCCATCACAGCTTTGAATTCCACTATTAACACCTCTATCTACTACAAACCAATCAATTCTTATTAGTATCAGCAGTATGACTCTGCACATCAAAATTCGTGCCATGACTCCCTATTCCCAATTTTTAAGTATTTGTAGCAATGATCAAGACTTTATCACCGTAAGTGAGAAAATGTGGCCTTGTATGAGCTGGCATTGGGTCAAGAACCAGATTCTCCCAGGCCACTAGGAGAACTGTTGCTTTCCCTAACCAGACTTTCTCCAAGAAGATCGGGAGCAATGGTACTGGTGGGAACATGTAAAAGAGCATCCTGGGCCACTTGTGGGCTAGGGCGTTGAGGCAGAGTAGACCGCCTAAGCGGTGGAGGGAATATCACAGTGGGTGATGCGTCGTGCCTTCCCAAACCATTCCCAAATGCACTCCCCCACTTGTGGGTGGAGTCGCCACTCTGATGGATGCGTACCTTCAGGAAGATAAAAAGGGCATAATGCAGGTCATGGTCAGTGGTATTATACTGAACTGTAAACCCACAAGAGATACTGAGCGTGGATTTTCTTGTGTTTTTCATCATTTACACAATTAAATGAGATTTAACCTATCACTCTCTTTGGCTGTTTTTTTTGTGCCACAAACCTGATTTACATGAGTAATTCTTCCAAATGTGCATCGCCATTTCACATGTAAATTGCCCCACATGGAAACCCCATGAATGAGGTTATGTGCAACAATGCAAGTACTTGTCATAAGTGCATTTTAACGTGATTTTAGTTACTGTAAGCGTAGGTCATTTTTGTTATAGCCTTTTGATACCATATCCATAAAAATAACAACTGCATTTATCCTGCATGATGGCAGATTTGACAAATGTGTGATTCCTAAAGGTTTTTTTAGCAGTTGATTGAGTATAAGTAACTTAGTGATTCTCTTCACTGTTTCAATTGTGTAATACAGATGTATCAAGGCTTCACCCTGAGGTTTTTTTGTTTGTCTGTTTGATCCCCCCCACTGGAAATTTGACAAATCACACCCTTGGTGTCAGTACTATGAAAAATCAACATGGTTTATTGACGTCATAGTTATACACTAGTTCAATCAGGGGCAGGATGAATCAAGTAGTGAACACAATTTATTGCAGATGGGTAATGAGGAAAATACATAGTACATGTTACATTGCCTGCAGTTTTTCAAAATACAAAATGCTTCTATTAATATTTCAATAACAACACCCATCATTCTCGAGTGCACAATCAAGACTAATTCCAGTGGTTTGCTAACCATGACAGTGTAGGATAGAAGGATTGGTGTAGTAAGCTTGTTGTAAAGGAAGCCCAAAGGCAAGCTGGGATGGCTTATGTGGTGGATGTTTATATATCAAAGCAGTAGGTGGCTCAAGAACCAAGTCCAAAAAGCTGCTTAGTTTTTTTGGTTTGATGTATTGCTACAAAATAGTCCCTTTTTTATAAACACCCAAAGGCTTGTTGTTTGGCACAGTATTTGAAGTATAAACTCAAATGAACTGAAACCATCATTCAACCAGGAACAAACAGATATTCATGGCTGAATTTTGTTTTTTAAAAACTACTGCATAAAATATTGTTTAAGCCGCAAAAGGGGGTGTGCACAGTTGTCAAATAATGTCTTCAGCCATCCATGCAATGCTTTATTTGATCACAGTGCACATCCTGGAGTGGCTTATTGTGTATATAAAAGAAACATGTTGACAAGATATAAAAACCTGTCACTGATCTCGACATTATAGTCCTTATTGTCCCCAAACAAGCCACCCCTGTCCCTCAGTGGGCTTATTCATTTGGCCAAAAAAGAAGAATAATATATTAATAATCTTTATATAGTGCCTTCCATAGGGGACCACCATCAATCAGATAGCGCTTTACAAGATACAAGACTAGGGTGTCTGAACTATGCATCAGCTGCAGAGTCACTTACAAGAGCATCTCACCTGAAAGACGGAGCACAAGGAGGTTAAGTGACTTGCTCGGGGGGTCACACAATGAGTCAATGGCTGAGCTGGGATTTGGACCGCACACATGCAATGACATTATTGCTCAATTATAAAACAAAACACCCATGGGTTCCATAAAAAATATATAACACCATTTATAACCCCATTTATTTCTCTGTTCATTGGTGTTTTAGAAGCAGACCTGAAATAGAAAAAAGGCTAGAGTTTATTACACTGACTGTTTCTATATAGCTTTTCTTTTTAGGGTTTGAAGAAAGATTTAATAAAAATTATTTTTAGAGAAACAGTGTTAAAGTTATGAATCATATATAATAAATAATTTTATCCTGTTACAGATTTGTCAACATTTTAGTCAATCTTATTCTGCATATTAGTTCACAGAGTTTGGATACTATAAGTAACACTCCAAACACAACACATATTAACTTCTAGATTTGGAACATTGGAATTATATGCAGCAGTTAACATTAGCATGGTACCAACTTCAGTTTCCATTTAGCACAAAGATGTTCAATTTGAATTCTTACAGTAGGTCACCTAAACATTAAACAAATACGACACTGAATTTGTATCCCTGTAGATCCATCTCTGTTAAGTTGTAATTCTTAAATTGCTACAAAATGGTACTTCTACACTAAAGGTCGCCCAGTTGTTGAAAGATTCCCCATAACCTTTCGAGAAGTAATCTATTGCTATGATTTTTTTTTCCTGTTACGAAGGATTGATCCTCTTATATATGATCTGTAGAGCTACAAGTGCCTTGCAGAATGTGAGAAATGTTATCAGCTTCTTCAGATGAATAATTCCAGTAAATGTCTTCACCAATGCTGTCTGTGATGTACCAGTAATGGGATGTTGCTTCTAATGGAATTCATCAAAAGGCCAAGTTAAGGCTAGATTCTGCTCTAATAACTTTGAGCCTTTTTCAATAATGAAAACATCAATATCTTCCTACAGAGTGATCTTGACTTTCAAATAGCCCTTTTCCTCCATGATGTCCTTTACTACAACTGCCATACAGTAATTTAGTAGCTGGGGTCAATGTATTGTCTATAGAAGCCCAATATTTTATTAAGAAGGATATCAGTGTGAACGACATTGTTCAGCAGCAAACAATTTTTGCCATATGATAAAATGATGACCCAAATTAAAGTTATCTTTATGGGTGTGATATGTCAGGGACTGATGATATTTATTAAGTCGCATGCTTCGGTCCCATTGGAATCCAGTTTGTTTTTCTATGACTGGAAAGCTGCAGTATGTGACAAGGTAGGGATACATATATTAAGCTGTTGGCTTAAAGACATTTTGACCAATGACATGCTTCTAAATTTAGCGTTGACACTGCACT
The DNA here is from genome assembly GCF_017654505.1 of Polyodon spathula. Taxonomy (NCBI): domain Eukaryota; kingdom Metazoa; phylum Chordata; class Actinopteri; order Acipenseriformes; family Polyodontidae; genus Polyodon; species Polyodon spathula. The sequence continues at coordinate 59,566,975 of NC_054538.1, read as the reverse complement.
GCTGCTGTGAAATATCAACTGCACTGATAGACATCATCAGGATAATGTTTAATATTTAGCGATGTGATTCCCACGCATCGGCTAGGACAGTGGTTCCCAACTTGTGGTCCGTGAGTAAACTCCAGGTGGTCCGCAAACAATTCCCAAAATTCGGTTACGCATTTCTAAGCAACACAACAACAGCTTGTTGTGTCATTCTGGGCCTGTGATCTTTGACTTGTGAACCAGTATAATTTGCAGTACAGCTTGAGTAGGGGATTGAATTTCAGTGCCTGCTTGTTTTTTTTTTTTTCCGTGTGACGTTACTGAGACGGGCATTTAATTTTTAAAGGAGCACAGGGAAACAAAACGTGACATAATAACTTCTTTACAGCTAAGAAAAAACGTGAAAACACTGTAAATCCAATGTATTTGACTTATAGTTATATTAGAACATTTATTCTGTCTTGCGTTTTAATATATACGATTTTACAACATTTATATCAAATATCAAAAAAATGAGTGGATATAAGCAGATACTATCCATGAACTAAATTTGTCAGGTATGTTTATTCTTCCTTATTACTGATAATAGTGGAATGAATGAACCATTATTTTAGTTATAGATATTTATTTTGAGAAAATAATCGAAAGTGCTTATTGCTTATAAAGACCCTGAGAATAAACATGTATTATGTCTTGTAATTTGCCAAAACATCAGTCATTTTCAACACAACTTTCAGGAAGTATTGTAAGGTCCCTCCCTCGGGTCATAGAATAACATGTCATAGTTTTTATACATGTATCTCTAAGCAGAATACATAATAATAAAAAAAACATTAACCTTTATTTTATTTATTTTTTTTATAAAAAAAACAAATTATCATGTTGAATATAAAAGAGACAAATCTATGTGGTTTCAGAAGTACTTTATCATGTTACCCAGAATGTTCTGAAAAAAAGACACCTATTCCAAGATGCTACTATAAAAAAATAGATTTTTAGTGAATTTTTATAGGAAGAGTCAACTATACCCCCAAAAAAACCTGGAATGGTGGAGCATCCCACTAAAAAATGATTGGTCCTTAAAGGGTTAACCACATTATATATAATTATAAGATGTGTATGTAGTCTGCATTTTTCCACTTTATCTGTTTTGTTTTATTATGGGTGTGCTTATAAATTAATATTACAGCTCCATTTGATGCAATACCAAGCATCGCCTTCAAAGCCACCATTAACTGAAACAGCTGTCTAATGTGAAACAAATACTAACTAAATAAGTTGCATGTTATGAAGACACATTTGTCTTTTAGCCAGCTTTATTTAAAAAAAAAACATCACGTAAATGCACATCTTTCTAATCCGTGTTCTACTATGAAAAAGTGTGGGAACCACTGGGCTTATTATTATTAGGTCGACTTACAGTTATATACAAATAAAATACATATCAAGAATTACAGTACAATTAAGAGCAGGATACAAAATACAATGACTTCAGTCCTAAAAAGAGCAAATACATACAACAACAACAACAACAACATTTTATTTCTATAGCACCTTTCATAGCAAGTATCCTAAGGCACTTTACAAGATTTAAACAAACAAAAAGAAAAAGTACAATTAAGTACAGTTAATCGACAGTTTAAAGTACCAGTTAAATACAATTAAAAGCCAATTTAAAATAATAAATAAAGCCCCGTCACCCAGAGTGCGCAGCCTGGAGTTGGGGGACAACCAACAGACCAGCCTAAGAGAAACACAGGTTGCGAGCAGGGACACAGAGTAAGCAGGTCAGCAATATATAAAGGAGCAGTGCCAGTTAGAGCTTTATAGGTTAGCATTGCAATTTTAAAATCAATGCTAAAGCTAACAGGCAACCAATGGAGTTGACATAGTACAGGTGAAATATGATCACAAGATTTTTATCTTGTTAGGATGTGAGCAGCAGTATTCTGGGCATATTGGAGCCTTCTAAAAGTATTACTAGGAAGGCCAAAGAACAAAGCATTGCAGTAATCCAATCTCGTGCTGATGAGTGCATGAACTAATCTTTCTACACTTACTGATGATAGAAAAGGATGTAAATGGGCAATATTGCGGAGGTGAAAAAAGGCTGTCCTAACATCACTGTGTACGTGAGGTTCAAAGGTTAAGGAACAATCCATAATAACACCCAAGTTCCTAATATTAGAACTGACTTTAATATCAGAACCATATAATGACATTGAAGAGAATGTAACTCTGCACTATTGATTCACAGATCCCAGTAGCAAAATCTCAGATTTGTCAGAATTTAACTGAAGGAAATGATCAAGCATCCAACTTTTTATATCAGCAATACAGTCCGACAAACTGCTATGTCAAAATTAGTTTTAAAAGAAAAATAAACCTGGGTGTCATTGGCATAAAAATGAAAATTTACACCAAAACATTTGAAAAACCTGACCTAAAGGCAGCATATAAATATTAAATAGTAGAGGCCCCAACACAGAGCCCTGTGGGATGCCAGAAATAATTCAGAATCAGATGTGAAAGTACCAAGAGAAACTGAGTGACATCTATTAGACAAATATGATCTAAACCAATCGAGAGCAATGCCTGAAATTCCAACAGTCTCCTCTAGCCTTCTAACTAAAATATTGTGGTCAACCATGTCAAATGCTGCACTACGATCAAATCAAACTAGAATAGGACAACATCCAGAATCAGCAGCCATTACTAGATCATTTACAACTCTGACAAGAGCTGTTTCTGTACTATGTGTTTAAGGAAACAAGACTGAAAGGGCTCAAATAGGTTATATCGAACTAGATGTTGTTATAATTGAGAAGCAACCACATGTTCTAAAACTTTGGCCAGAAAAGGCCAATTATAAATTGGCCTGTAAAATGCTCAGCTGACTAGGATCAAGAATGACATAAATAGAATAACTGGCCCAATTGCAGAGACACTTGAACAAATTAAAGAAGAAGGAACAGGATCCAGAAAAGATGTGGTGTGCTTCAATTTTGAAATAAGAATAGTGACCTCTGACAGAAAAACCTCCTGGAAACTCATCACAGGAGCTCCCAAGGAGGCCTGGTCAGATCTTAATGAGGTAACATCTAATGGGGATGCAGAAAACTGGTGTCTAATATTTGTTACCTTATTTTGCAAGAAATTCAAAAACATGTTACAGTGTTGAAAATATGGCTCAAAGTGGGGAAGAGATTATATTGAGGCTGAAGCAGCCTATCCACTACTGATAAAAGATATTTAAAGTTTGAATAATTATTTCCAATCTGTTTAGAATAATACTGAGATTTTTGCTGATGAAAGTGTACTCTGTATGCTAGCTGGAGATCCTTCCATATTTGATAGTGAACTGACAGTCCAGTGGCTCTCCATTGATGCTCCAAACTTCTGCTTACAGCCTTCATGAACCATAACTCACCGGTAAACCACAGGGAGGAGCGCACAAAAGATACTAAACGTGTCTTGACAGGGGAAGGAGCATTTAAGATACCAGACAATACTGCATTATATTGATTAATCATGTCAACCAAGGTTAAGAAATGATGACATTTAAGGGGGAGCAACAAACAGCCTGTGCAAACTTGGATGGTTCAACAGTTTTCACATTGCGAAAAGTCACAAAATGTTTAGATTTCACAGGTTGTCCAGGAAGGTGCACTTCAAAAACCACAGTCCTGTGATCTGAAATAGCTAGATCAGTCACCTCCACATTACAGACAGTCAAACCAAAAGAAAAAAACAAGGTCCAGCATATGTCCACGTGAGTGAGTTGATGTGTTAACGTGTTGCACAAACCCCAAACTGTCCAATAATGCCAGAAAATCAGTGGATCAACCAGTTCCAATATTGATGTGGATATTAAATCACCCAGTAGCAGAAGCCTAGCCGAGGTTGTGCGCTAGAATAAAAGTTGCTCTGCCAACTCAATTAAAAATAGAGCGCTGTACTTAGGTGGTCTATAAACCAAAGCAACACAGCCAGGTAGATCAGCCAGTAATTTAACAGCCAGGAATTCATAAGCAGCAGCAGCAGGAACAGGGATTGATATAAATGTAAAAGTCGAACGATGGATAACAACCAGTCTTCCACCTCGCTTAGATAAACAAGGCTGATCCACAAATGAAAAACCAGATGGTGTTAACTGATTTAATGCCAGAAAGTCATTTTATCTGTGCCATGCTTGCGTTAAAAATAAAAAGTCGATGTTCTGATCAATAATTCACTCATTGAGTAAAACTGACTTATTTTTTGAGCGGACATTAACAGAGAGTTTTCTTATATTGAAAAGTGGCGATAAAGTGACAGCAGGTAGAAAGCATTTGTTTAAACAAGAAAGATTGACCTTGTTTATGCCAACTTGCCTGTGGCCTGGCAATCTCCGGTTAGCCCAATGTTAGTATCTGACCGGCGATTAAATCCATGACCTGCGCCCCTGTGTACATTCCGACCAGGGTCTGCGTAGAATGTCACAATCACGGCATCCAGAGATACCAAATTTACTATGTTGTAAACAGAATATAGCTGACTGCACAAACAGCAAAAAAAGCGGCAAAGTACTTTAAAGACATTGTTTTTCAGTATGAGTAAACAAATAAAAACCTTGGTGATACAACTGCAGTCTGAAAGTAAAAACAGTCCTTTGTTATCCTTTGTTAACAGCCAACAATGTAACTCCCAATCAGTCCAAACCAGCCCAGTGGAAAGCCAAAAATCATAAATAAATAAATAAATAAAAAACATAAAGTAGGAATAACCATTAATTGGTAAAGAAAACACCGTCAAACACGATTCCTTATTAAATTAAAAACTTCATAACAAACAAAAATAACAGGACAGAACAGCTGTAGGGAGGAGATAAGTGCAAGTTAAAGTGCATTGAAGGCAGCTATATTGTCCAGAAGGGAAGAGTTGAGTTTTAAAGGTGTTGTCTGAAGAGGTGTGTCTTGAGGAGGTACCGGAAGGTGGTCAGGGACTGGGCATTCCTCACATCCATAGGAAGGTTGTTCCACCACTGAGGGGTTTAGGTGTATAGGGAGCGGACTCTGGAGGCAGGGGAGCAAATAGGAGGTACAGCCGGTCTTCTAGTGTAGGTAGAGCAGAGAGGTTGGGTGGGGGAGTAGGGAGAGATGAGGGTCTGGAGGTGGCTGGAGTCAGTCTGGTCAAGACATCGGTAGGAGAGTACAAGAGTCTTAAACTGGATGTGAGCGGTGATCGGGAGCCAGTGGAGTGAGTGGAGCAGTGGAGTACTATGGGAGAAGCGAGGCAGCAGAGTTCTGGATAAGCTGGAGCGGACAGGTGGCGGACGCAGGGAGGCCGGGCCAGGAGGGAGTTGTAGTAGTCTAGGCGGGGGATACCATAGCCTGGATGAGGATTCTTCGTACGTTGTTCAGGAAAAAATAGCAGGTGCGTGCTAGAGTGGAGATGTGCTGGGAGTAGGAAAGTCGGGGGTCCAGGGTTCTTGACTGAGGAGAAGGGAGAGCATGGTAGATTCCAGAGGAATGGAGATAGAGATCAGAGGAGGGGGAAGATGAGGAGAGGAAGAAAAGGAAGTCAGATTTAGAGTTGAGGTAGGAGGAGAACCAGACCAGGTCAGCGAGATAGGATAGGAGAATAACGTGAACAACAGTGTCAAAGGCAGCAGAGTGATCAAGGAGAATTAGGACAGAGAGAGGCAGCACGGGCATAGTTTAACAAGTTAGTGACAAACAAGAGAGCATTTTCAGTGAGTAAGCAGAGCAGAAACCAGATTGGAGGGATGTGGGGTCGAGGGTACGTTTTTTGAGGAGGGGGTGATAGAGTCTTGTTTGAAGGCAGAGAGAAAGAAGCCAGAGAGAAGCAGGAACGGTAGTTTGAAAGAGGTGAGTGGAGTGGGGGTCCAGGGTGCACGTGGCGGGTTTGTGGCCTTGGAGGAGGGAGGAGAGATGAGAGTCTGGGAGAGGAGAGGAGGAGGAGGCGAGGACAGAGGTGAGAGAGAGCTGAGTTTACGGTGGGAGGTGACAGTGGGGGTAGGTGGGGTAGGGAGAGAGGGGAGAGAGAGAGAAAAAAGAGATTAAATAGTGATCAGAGGTCCAGAGGGGTGACAGAGAGGGTGGGTGGGCAGCAGGCCCTGGAGAAGGTGAGGTTCAGTTGATGGACAGCTTTATGGGTATGAAGGGGTGGAGAGAGAGAGAGAGAGAGAGAGAGAGAGGTTGAGTGAAGGAGATAAAGAAATCTGGCAGAGTGGGTGGGGTTGGAAAGATGGTTACTGAGATCACCTACCAGGACAGTTGGGGTAGACAGAGAGGAGAGGAGGTAGTCGAGTTCATTGAGAAAGTGAGTGTGAGGTCCAGGGCGACGGTACAGTACAATTAGCAGGAGTAGACAGGGAGAGGTTATTTGGACAGTGTGAAATTCAAAGGTGTTAATAAAGAGTGAGGAGGTAGAAAGAAGACCAGTCCCACCTCCCCGTCCAGTGAGACATGGAGTATGGGACAGGATGTAGAGAGAGGATGGCAGCAGGAGTTACATTGTTATCAGGAGAGAGCCAATTCCAGTGAGAACAATGAAATTGAGAGAGAGGTGGGAGGCAAAGGCAGAGATGAAATCAACTTTGTTAGCAGAAGAGTAACAGTTCCAGTGGGGCACCAGATAGAGTGTGGGAGGGGAGAGAGTGGGAGGGGGGGGAGGCAGAGGGATGAGGTTAGAGGGATTAGGGGAGCAGTGGCAGAGAGAGGACAGAGGACAAGAGTGAGAAGACAGAATATCAGGGATGTGAGACAGTCACAGCAGGACAGGTGAGACAGAAGTACAATAGTAGTGGGAGGGTACAGATCTGTCTAGTAGTTGGCGTCTTCCAGAGCGCTGCTAGTTTCGGATTTTCTCCAACAGCCTCTCCTCACACCCTCACTTTGCAAGGGAACTGGTAAACAGCTGCTCAACTGTGCTAAGACAATACTGAAGCAATACAATAGTTTCAGTGCACGTCAATGGGATCACACAACTACAAAAGCTGTGTGGAAACCAATCAAATTTGCAAATCAACTTATATTCAATTTAACCACACTCACCTGATACTAATCACAACAGTGGATCACCCAATTAAAACCCCACCTTAATAGTGTTACTTAAATATAGCTAATATTAAGAGTTGGTGAGGCCTCTAGAGGTCAATGGGAAAAGAAAAATGTCTTAGCTCCAACTGCCACAGCTCAGACTGTCCTTGGACTTGTGGCCCTTAGACTGCCACAGCTCAAACTGCCCTTGGACTTGTGGTCCTTAGACTGGCTGATGCTTAGAACAGCTGGCGTTCTAAGACTGGTTGTCAATTTATACTATCCTGTAGGCCTGGAGTCGTATACTTAACACTAAATTTGCATGAACCTCACAATTCAATACACGCTAACAGTTTGGATCACTTAATTACTTTTTTAAAAAAAAATTCAAGTTAAGTGCAGGCTGGTTACCTAAGCAAACAACAATTATAACAAATAAACTACAATCCACTTACCTATTTCAACACCAATTCAAACAGCAATGTAAATTCCAGCCAGGGGAAGCAGATACCACACGTGTTTGCAGATTAGGCTTGTGTGTCATACCCACTTGTAAGTCTCAAAGTAAGCAACCAGTGTCTGGAGACATGCATGCATTCTCTTTCTCTGTAATATAACATATCTACTGTAGCATCGGGTCTTGCAGTACTGCCAAGTTGACCTCATTGTGGCTACGTTGAACTTGTGGGGTGACCGGGACTATTGCTTTGCATGTATACAGTTGTATTCTGTGTATTGCTGTACAGTGTATGTGATGTGTCTGTGTTTATGATTACTTGCCTGTTTCCACCCAGGTCTGCTCTTTGCCGCCTACCAGGCTGAGTGCGTCCCGCCTGGAATCTGTGTGCTGCTCTGTGATTGGTGCAGAAAAGGGGTGGGGAGGGTGTGTGTGGTCAGACCCAACTCTATTTCAAATCGCAGCCCGCCTGCTGTTTTGTGTGTGTGCAGAGTGACAGAGAGAGGTCTGAGAGAGACAGATAATGAGCTAAATAAATCAATTTTGTGCTAAAAGTGATAATAAACGACACTTATCAGCACCAGTTCCTTTCCATTTTTCTAAGAGCAATAAACAGCACTTTCAAGCGCTAAAGAAATACCTTTGCAGCGTCCCACTGGAATCCACTATATGCCGCTGTCACAATATACACACAAGGTATTCCATTGGTTTGTATACAATGTCCATGCCGACATGTTTTGAAAACAAGCCGACAGCCACAAGGATTATTCTTTTTAACTATTAGACTAAATATTTACATAATACTTGAAATCTGTTGCTATCACCATGCCTTATGATTAATTTATTAATAGTGTGATAATTAAGTTATATGAAATAGCGTTTTTATTTACAACGAAGGGAAACCATACTGTGTTGCCCAAATGCTTATGACGTCAGCAAAGACATTATGTTTTCCCTTCATTGTAGATAAATGTGATTTGGTATAATTTCATTATAACGCTATTAATAAATTAATAATACACCACGGTTATAGCAGCATGTGTTTAAGTATTTAAGTATCTAAGTGTTTATTTAGCCTAATAGTTATAAAGTACAATGCTTATATTGGCATCAGGGCTAGTTTTCAAAAGATGATGTTACATACATACATATACCAACTTTGCCTTCAGCCAAAATTGTAGGTATTAGTACTGCCATAGCCTTATGCTTTCACCTATTCGCCCCATTGCCACTGTACTTCTTTATGCATCATGGGCAGGTCAAACATCAAGAAAAACTCACAAATTGTGCGTTCCTTTCTGTAATTTCATCAGGCAGCGTGCGATGCCCGCTCGCAAAGAGATTTTTTGGGAATGCGACTTACTCCATTGAGACACGACGATCGCATCGGGCAGTGTGCTCCGGGCTTAACCCCGATTATAATTGTAACCTTTAGCACTCACTGCCTCCCCAGTCTGACAAATAACAAGACTCTGACATACAAATAATCAGTACTCATAACATTTAATAATTAACATTATACAGAATAACAGGTATTCCGGCATGAATCAATTATTTGACTTATTTTATTCATTTTTAACAAACATCATAGTATGAAGGCATCATTTCTTTCTAAATGTTTGATGTAAAAATTGTTTGTTTGTTTGTTTGCAACAACTTAAAGAACATAAAGGCATTTAATCAGCCATTGCATTATTTACTATTAATTACAACTCATTTGCAAGCAACAGAATACAAGTATTTGCGCTTACATCAAATCATCTAATCCATAATAATAATAATAATAAAAAAAATTGTTTTGTTTCCCTGTAGTAAAATTTCAGATAAGGCAAATCCATGACACATAAGAACAAAATCTATTTCCTGATGACAATGTATAATCAAACCTATTATGCTAACTGAATATAGTCACAAGCAAAACAGCCATGCACTGGACATTTTTGTAAAGAATAATTTGGCTTTAACAACTCAGAACAGCATTAGATCACAAAATAATTAGCGTTTAATTTGTAAAAAGCTATCTACTTTGCAATGGGCAACAAGTAGTTAAACACTAGTCAATGCACTTAAGCATCTTTTGAAATTATTTTTGTTGATGTAATATGTCATGTTGATGAAACACTTTCCTTGCCTACATGTATTCTGCAGGGTACTGTCACATCAGTCAGTAAGCACAAGCAACACTGAACCGCGTCTTAAAATTATGGTTGTTCAAAGAAGTGACAACTTTACAATTATTAGTGTATGTGTCCTCATTGTTTCAGAAACAAGAGGAACCTCAAAGCATTAGCACTGAAAAGGTTCACCATTAGCTGTAACTTAGTAGTAACTTGTCAGTTTGCATTTGTTAATGGTAAAGTAGATCTGGTTTTCTGCATTTATGTTCTCTCTAAGTAGAACACATTTTAAAAGGTTTTCACTTCTGCTGTATTACAATATTACAGTATTACAATTGCACTTCAGGTTTTTACTACAGATCTGACACAGCAGTAAAACTACCTTCACAAAAAAGTGTTCAGAATGTGAATGACTGCCTGGTACCAGCAGCACCTACTGCCTGAATTAATACTCTCATGCACCATTAACACATGAGTTCATCTTCCTGAAGGATACTCAATTACAGCTCACAGCAACCACAAACCTAAAAAACCTTTGATACAGTTTTATGAAAGAGATTTAAAAAAATCAAGCTACATAAAAATTAATGAATGTGTGTTATGTTCCTCTAGCCCATAATAAACCTCCAGCTGTGTACATATTGTTGTTATATGTGCCTTCACACCATCTGATGTCTCGGAAAGAAACGGATTGTCTTCTTATTTTTTATTTCATGGATCTTTCATATCACCAGCCACACCTGTGAAAAGAGACAAGAGGTTTGACTTAGAAAAGGGTTGATTTTGTTGCAGAGGTGATAAAGCAAAAAGAATCATTAGGCCACATTTTCAAATGTTTGCTACAGTCTTTAGTCAGCTCCTGTTTTTGAAAGGAGACAATTTGAAGTTAATGGGAAACAAACTTATGAGTGTTTATGTGACCCTTATGTTTATTTCTTAGTTGTTAGGTTCTAAAAACACACATCTTAATACACATAAAATTCTGCTTAATTGCCTAAATGTTTAAACCTTAACATTAAAAACATTTAAAATGTATCATATTTAATGTTGATAACAGATGAGATAATAACACTTCAATTGATAAATGGATAAATTAAATAAATTACAACATGTGTATATGGAATAGTCTATAAATAAATACTGAATAGTTAATAAACACCATTGACAATATCTATATTTGACATTCATTTTTCTAATACGTTTAAATGCAATTCGAAATGTTTAACATTTGCATAACAGCTAAACTAACTGTTGAGATATCTACAGTAGTTACTTTTTCATATTTAAAAGTCCAAAATGAATATTTTTCCTACTGGATCTCACTTTGAAATCTATCTTGCATTTATTCATATCCTATGACAGAATGAACAGACAAATCGCACTGGTCCAAATTAACTTGCGTTGTAAAGCACATGGTGGTGCTTGATCTAAGGAAACGAATTCTCTGAATTCAGTTGTTTAATTTTGGTTTAAGCATACTTTATTTTCCATAACTATCCTTCTTATATAAACAGAATACTACATGAAAGTGTTGTGACGAGTAGAGGAGTGATAGACTTATAGAAGTCATGGAGAAATACCACAAGCCTGAAGACTTGAAGAAATACCATAGGTCTAAAGACTTGGAGAAATACCAAAAGCCTGAAGACTTGAACCACCTTTTGTGAGAGTTCTGTGCTGCTGTCTGGAAACAGAATGCAGAGAAAGTCTTTCAGGGTTTAACAAAACATATATGGACTAGACAGCTCAATTGTGTTGATATAGTGTCCACCAGGGTATATAATATAATCCCGTCAGATACTATTGTAGTCCATATTTGTATAATATATTTTATAGTACTAAACATATTCTAGTAACATTTTGACTATCATCAATATTATATATATATATATATATAAGAATATATATATATATATATATATATATATATATATATATATATATATATATATATATAACTAAGGATGACAAAAATATTGTCGCATTTCAAACAATATAGGAATTCAGCAGTACCTTTATGGCAGCATAAAAGGACAGCTTGAGCCCGATCAAATGAATGGCATAATAAAGGTCAGCAGTGACATTCTGATTGACAACCAGCTCCATTATGGCTAACTATGTATTTATCAGGACCATGCCAGATAAATGATGAAGAGCAACCCTTGTTTTTATATTCAGAAAACTCAGGTACTTAAATTTAACACGGCAACTCTTTCTATTTCCACATGGAACTCACTTTGGAGGGACAATAAAAACAAACACATTATATTAATTGATATACTTGTACATTTTATTTTTAAGTTAATTCAAAACTGTTATAATAAACATTGTCAAGTTAAGCAGTTTCTCTGTGTGGTGTTATAAATTTAAATTAGTGGCACGTTGAAAACCTTTAAAACTATGTTAGTGTATTTTCTAAATATGTTGTGGTGAATACATTTAAACTAGCTTTTCTGTTGGGTGATATAGTGTTACATTTTAATGAGCAATGAGAAACAATCCTCAGTAGATATGAGAGCTGCAACTACTAGAAAAAAAAAATACCAGACACTGCCACTAATTTAAAAGTAATGTATTGTTTTAAAAAATATTCTGTTTAGAAAGACACTGATTAATACACTTATAGCTATAGTGATCAAGAGACACAACCGTTTGCCGTCAGCGCTTTAAAACTCAAGTGTTGTGTCCTGGGTCTATTTTTAAAGGGGTGACGAACCAGAGTGAGTGGCCGCTAGTGATAGAATCTATATATATATATATATATATATATATATATATATATATATATATATATATATATATATATATACTATATTACACTTATATATATTATATATAATATTGCAAGAGGGCTGAATGTTCTCCCACTAACCGAGTGGGACTGAACTACCACTGTATAAAAAGGTCCCTACCTTATTAACTATGCAATGCAACAGTGACAATTATTTAACACCACATTTTATCCCCAATTTAGAATTTCCAGTTATGCTCCCTCAACATAGCAATTCCCCACAACAGGAGAAGAAATGAAGACCCTGGACTTCCTCTGATTCCACTTCCAAGCCAAGTCCAGCCCCAAAGTCTGCTTGAGCTCATCGGACACCTGTCCTGTAGGGTCTATTGTAGTATGATGAGGAGTCCCTGACATGTTTGCCTCCTTAACCCACAATAGTGGCAGAGCCGGTAAAGGTGTTCCTCATGGAGCGCAGGATGCGCCCTATAGCCTGGAGGTCACCAGTTTGAGTCCAGGCTATTCCACTGCCGACCGTGGACGAGAGCTCCCAAGGGGCGGCGTACAATTGGCCGAGCGTCGCCCGGGTGGGGAGGTCTTAGGTCGGCCAGGGTGTCCTCGGCAAAACGTGCACCAACGACCCCTGTAGACTGGCCGGGCATCTGTGGGCTTGCCAATGCAATGCTCCCTGCAAAATCCCCAGTAAGGACTGATGACTTCTCTTGATTGTATGACTCACCCTGCCCTCTATAGGTAAGGCACTAAGAGACCGAATGAGACATTATTACAGGATATTACTGCATGTAACCCCCATGATGCCTTGCAATTGGGAAATCATCACGGTGCAAGATGAAAACAGGACAAATGAGACAAACAATGCTCTAATTAAGCTACATATTCTACCGTTTATTAACAGGACAGCTACAACACATTGTAGATTAGACTTAAGCACCTACAAGTATCAAGCCAATTATATTCAGAGCTGACAGAAAAAGAAGATAATATAGGGGATTATTGGAAAGTGCTACCATTACTCAAGACAGTACACATTATTGTATAAGTAAAAAATATTTTGTCCAACCCCTTGTACAGTACCGCATATTGGCTTTAAAGCCTAAATGCTGTAGTTTGAGGCAAGTTGGGACTTAAATCGCTGTGCTGATCCAGCAGGTTACTGCTAATAATTGTGTCATGTAAAAGTTTAAGAAGAGCGGGTGCCTTTAGGGAAGGAAAACATAAAATATAGTTCTAAACCAAATGATTTCTGGGAGGCAGTTCCACTGGAAAGTAGGCCCATCTGGATTTAGCTACAGGGAGGCCTGTAATTTTCACATCATTGTTGATGAAATAAAAATCAATGTCCTTCCTCTGTGAGCACTTCTCACAAAACTACAGCAAAGTCAACCCCAGAAATGAAATACCTTTAGCACTGTAAGGCTTTTTGTTTATCCCACTCTCTTATTAAAGCTCTCCCAAAATGGTCTTAAATGGTTGAATTCAATTATATCATCCCCGCATTCTATGTCTGTCAGCTTTCCTTTCTTATTTTTTAACATTGGATTTGATCACATTCTCCTGAAAACATATACGTTAGCACATTGACAGGTTGTCTTCTGACAAACTGGTGGCTATGTGTTTAATTAAAATGTTCATATAAAATAAATTGCATTGGGCTTCAAACCAAAAAAAAAAAAAAAAGTTTTCAAACTACCACGCTAAAGGGTTTGGCGACCTAGAACTGTCTCTCTTTTGGGACAGCTCCAAGGAAAAGGTTAAGACAAGTGCACAGTGCATTTACGTCAATAGGTGACACAAAAGTATTTTCTAGCAGATACAAAGCTATGAAAGGAATATCAATGGCTGACAGAAAGGAAATAGGAAGTTCAATAAAAGCTGTTTTTATATATTGTCTATGGTTATGATAAAAGAAGTCACCTTCGTCAATCTCACTATTTTCGATCTTCTCTACAAGTGGATTCACACTGACAAATGCGTCAGTTGAAACAGCTATACCTGGGAAAACATTAAAGACATTATGTTTTCCCTTCATTGTAGATAAATGTGATTTGGTATAATTTCATTATAACGCTATTAATAAATTAATAATACACCACGGTTATAGCAGCATGTGTTTAAGTATTTAAGTATCTAAGTGTTTATTTAGCCTAATAGTTATAAAGTACAATGCTTATATTGGCATCAGGGCTAGTTTTCAAAAGATGATGTTACATACATACATATACCAACTTTGCCTTCAGCCAAAATTGTAGGTATTAGTACTGCCATAGCCTTATGCTTTCACCTATTCGCCCCATTGCCACTGTACTTCTTTATGCATCATGGGCAGGTCAAACATCAAGAAAAACTCACAAATTGTGCGTTCCTTTCTGTAATTTCATCAGGCAGCGTGCGATGCCCGCTCGCAAAGAGATTTTTTGGGAATGCGACTTACTCCATTGAGACACGACGATCGCATCGGGCAGTGTGCTCCGGGCTTAACCCCGATTATAATTGTAACCTTTAGCACTCACTGCCTCCCCAGTCTGACAAATAACAAGACTCTGACATACAAATAATCAGTACTCATAACATTTAATAATTAACATTATACAGAATAACAGGTATTCCGGCATGAATCAATTATTTGACTTATTTTATTCATTTTTAACAAACATCATAGTATGAAGGCATCATTTCTTTCTAAATGTTTGATGTAAAAATTGTTTGTTTGTTTGTTTGCAACAACTTAAAGAACATAAAGGCATTTAATCAGCCATTGCATTATTTACTATTAATTACAACTCATTTGCAAGCAACAGAATACAAGTATTTGCGCTTACATCAAATCATCTAATCCATAATAATAATAATAATAAAAAAAATTGTTTTGTTTCCCTGTAGTAAAATTTCAGATAAGGCAAATCCATGACACATAAGAACAAAATCTATTTCCTGATGACAATGTATAATCAAACCTATTATGCTAACTGAATATAGTCACAAGCAAAACAGCCATGCACTGGACATTTTTGTAAAGAATAATTTGGCTTTAACAACTCAGAACAGCATTAGATCACAAAATAATTAGCGTTTAATTTGTAAAAAGCTATCTACTTTGCAATGGGCAACAAGTAGTTAAACACTAGTCAATGCACTTAAGCATCTTTTGAAATTATTTTTGTTGATGTAATATGTCATGTTGATGAAACACTTTCCTTGCCTACATGTATTCTGCAGGGTACTGTCACATCAGTCAGTAAGCACAAGCAACACTGAACCGCGTCTTAAAATTATGGTTGTTCAAAGAAGTGACAACTTTACAATTATTAGTGTATGTGTCCTCATTGTTTCAGAAACAAGAGGAACCTCAAAGCATTAGCACTGAAAAGGTTCACCATTAGCTGTAACTTAGTAGTAACTTGTCAGTTTGCATTTGTTAATGGTAAAGTAGATCTGGTTTTCTGCATTTATGTTCTCTCTAAGTAGAACACATTTTAAAAGGTTTTCACTTCTGCTGTATTACAATATTACAGTATTACAATTGCACTTCAGGTTTTTACTACAGATCTGACACAGCAGTAAAACTACCTTCACAAAAAAGTGTTCAGAATGTGAATGACTGCCTGGTACCAGCAGCACCTACTGCCTGAATTAATACTCTCATGCACCATTAACACATGAGTTCATCTTCCTGAAGGATACTCAATTACAGCTCACAGCAACCACAAACCTAAAAAACCTTTGATACAGTTTTATGAAAGAGATTTAAAAAAATCAAGCTACATAAAAATTAATGAATGTGTGTTATGTTCCTCTAGCCCATAATAAACCTCCAGCTGTGTACATATTGTTGTTATATGTGCCTTCACACCATCTGATGTCTCGGAAAGAAACGGATTGTCTTCTTATTTTTTATTTCATGGATCTTTCATATCACCAGCCACACCTGTGAAAAGAGACAAGAGGTTTGACTTAGAAAAGGGTTGATTTTGTTGCAGAGGTGATAAAGCAAAAAGAATCATTAGGCCACATTTTCAAATGTTTGCTACAGTCTTTAGTCAGCTCCTGTTTTTGAAAGGAGACAATTTGAAGTTAATGGGAAACAAACTTATGAGTGTTTATGTGACCCTTATGTTTATTTCTTAGTTGTTAGGTTCTAAAAACACACATCTTAATACACATAAAATTCTGCTTAATTGCCTAAATGTTTAAACCTTAACATTAAAAACATTTAAAATGTATCATATTTAATGTTGATAACAGATGAGATAATAACACTTCAATTGATAAATGGATAAATTAAATAAATTACAACATGTGTATATGGAATAGTCTATAAATAAATACTGAATAGTTAATAAACACCATTGACAATATCTATATTTGACATTCATTTTTCTAATACGTTTAAATGCAATTCGAAATGTTTAACATTTGCATAACAGCTAAACTAACTGTTGAGATATCTACAGTAGTTACTTTTTCATATTTAAAAGTCCAAAATGAATATTTTTCCTACTGGATCTCACTTTGAAATCTATCTTGCATTTATTCATATCCTATGACAGAATGAACAGACAAATCGCACTGGTCCAAATTAACTTGCGTTGTAAAGCACATGGTGGTGCTTGATCTAAGGAAACGAATTCTCTGAATTCAGTTGTTTAATTTTGGTTTAAGCATACTTTATTTTCCATAACTATCCTTCTTATATAAACAGAATACTACATGAAAGTGTTGTGACGAGTAGAGGAGTGATAGACTTATAGAAGTCATGGAGAAATACCACAAGCCTGAAGACTTGAAGAAATACCATAGGTCTAAAGACTTGGAGAAATACCAAAAGCCTGAAGACTTGAACCACCTTTTGTGAGAGTTCTGTGCTGCTGTCTGGAAACAGAATGCAGAGAAAGTCTTTCAGGGTTTAACAAAACATATATGGACTAGACAGCTCAATTGTGTTGATATAGTGTCCACCAGGGTATATAATATAATCCCGTCAGATACTATTGTAGTCCATATTTGTATAATATATTTTATAGTACTAAACATATTCTAGTAACATTTTGACTAAGTAGTAACATTTGGATATCATAGATATCTATATAATATATATATATATATTATAATAATATATTATCTATATATATATATCCTGATTACTGTGTTATAACAGCGTAAAAGTTTGTCATCCCTTTCAGCAGTACCTTATGGCAGCATATAAAGGACAGCTTGAGCCCGATCAAATGAATGGCATAATAAAGGTCAGCAGTGACATTCTGATTGACAACCAGCTCCATTATGGCTAACTATGTATTTATCAGGACCATGCCAGATAAATGATGAAGAGCAACCCTTGTTTTTATATTCAGAAAACTCAGGTACTTAAATTTAACACGGCAACTCTTTCTATTTCCACATGGAACTCACTTTGGAGGGACAATAAAAACAAACACATTATATTAATTGATATACTTGTACATTTTATTTTTAAGTTAATTCAAAACTGTTATAATAAACATTGTCAAGTTAAGCAGTTTCTCTGTGTGGTGTTATAAATTTAAATTAGTGGCACGTTGAAAACCTTTAAAACTATGTTAGTGTATTTTCTAAATATGTTGTGGTGAATACATTTAAACTAGCTTTTCTGTTGGGTGATATAGTGTTACATTTTAATGAGCAATGAGAAACAATCCTCAGTAGATATGAGAGCTGCAACTACTAGAAAAAAAAAATACCAGACACTGCCACTAATTTAAAAGTAATGTATTGTTTTAAAAAATATTCTGTTTAGAAAGACACTGATTAATACACTTATAGCTATAGTGATCAAGAGACACAACCGTTTGCCGTCAGCGCTTTAAAACTCAAGTGTTGTGTCCTGGGTCTATTTTTAAAGGGGCAACGAACCAGAGTGAGTGGCCGCTAACTACTGGCATATTGATATATATATATATATATATATATATATATATATATATATATATATATATATATATATATATATATATATGAATGTTCTCCCACTAACCGAGTGGGACTGAACTACCACTGTATAAAAAGGTCCCTACCTTATTAACTATGCAATGCAACAGTGACAATTATTTAACACCACATTTTATCCCCAATTTAGAATTTCCAGTTATGCTCCCTCAACATAGCAATTCCCCACAACAGGAGAAGAAATGAAGACCCTGGACTTCCTCTGATTCCACTTCCAAGCCAAGTCCAGCCCCAAAGTCTGCTTGAGCTCATCGGACACCTGTCCTGTAGGGTCTATTGTAGTATGATGAGGAGTCCCTGACATGTTTGCCTCCTTAACCCACAATAGTGGCAGAGCCGGTAAAGGTGTTCCTCATGGAGCGCAGGATGCGCCCTATAGCCTGGACGTCGCCAGTTTGAGTCCAGGCTATTCCACTGCCAACCGTGGACGAGAGCTCCCAAGGGGCGGCGCACAATTGGCCGAGCGTCGCCCGGGTGGGGAGGGCTTAGGTCGGCCAGGGTGTCCTCGGCTCACCGTGCACCAGTGACCCCTGTAGACTGGCCGGGCATCTGTGGGCTTGCCAATGCAATGCTCCCTGCAAAATCCCCAGTAAGGACTGATGACTTCTCTTGATTGTATGACTCACCCTGCCCTCTATAGGTAAGGCACTAAGAGACCGAATGAGACATTATTACAGGATATTACTGCATGTAACCCCCATGATGCCTTGCAATTGGGAAATCATCACGGTGCAAGATGAAAACAGGACAAATGAGACAAACAATGCTCTAATTAAGCTACATATTCTACCGTTTATTAACAGGACAGCTACAACACATTGTAGATTAGACTTAAGCACCTACAAGTATCAAGCCAATTATATTCAGAGCTGACAGAAAAAGAAGATAATATAGGGGATTATTGGAAAGTGCTACCATTACTCAAGACAGTACACATTATTGTATAAGTAAAAAATATTTTGTCCAACCCCTTGTACAGTACCGCATATTGGCTTTAAAGCCTAAATGCTGTAGTTTGAGGCAAGTTGGGACTTAAATCGCTGTGCTGATCCAGCAGGTTACTGCTAATAATTGTGTCATGTAAAAGTTTAAGAAGAGCGGGTGCCTTTAGGGAAGGAAAACATAAAATATAGTTCTAAACCAAATGATTTCTGGGAGGCAGTTCCACTGGAAAGTAGGCCCATCTGGATTTAGCTACAGGGAGGCCTGTAATTTTCACATCATTGTTGATGAAATAAAAATCAATGTCCTTCCTCTGTGAGCACTTCTCACAAAACTACAGCAAAGTCAACCCCAGAAATGAAATACCTTTAGCACTGTAAGGCTTTTTGTTTATCCCACTCTCTTATTAAAGCTCTCCCAAAATGGTCTTAAATGGTTGAATTCAATTATATCATCCCCGCATTCTATGTCTGTCAGCTTTCCTTTCTTATTTTTTAACATTGGATTTGATCACATTCTCCTGAAAACATATACGTTAGCACATTGACAGGTTGTCTTCTGACAAACTGGTGGCTATGTGTTTAATTAAAATGTTCATATAAAATAAATTGCATTGGGCTTCAAACCAAAAAAAAAAAAAAAAGTTTTCAAACTACCACGCTAAAGGGTTTGGCGACCTAGAACTGTCTCTCTTTTGGGACAGCTCCAAGGAAAAGGTTAAGACAAGTGCACAGTGCATTTACGTCAATAGGTGACACAAAAGTATTTTCTAGCAGATACAAAGCTATGAAAGGAATATCAATGGCTGACAGAAAGGAAATAGGAAGTTCAATAAAAGCTGTTTTTATATATTGTCTATGGTTATGATAAAAGAAGTCACCTTCGTCAATCTCACTATTTTCGATCTTCTCTACAAGTGGATTCACACTGACAAATGCGTCAGTTGAAACAGCTATACCTGGGAAAACATTAAAATAACCAATTGAAAAATAAACAAACTTTAAAAGAAATTCCTGCATAACATCTCTTGCTCTCTTTTTTTCGTTCAGTTTGACAGTTCAGATTAGTTTGTAAAGAATTGTGCTAATGTGTTAATTCAAAGAACTTTTGTAAGTTTTGTAAACGAAAAGTTGCTCAATGATCTTGGGGTCTGTACATACCGCAACTTTTGTACAAGGAATTTGCTTTATTTCTGGACTCTTTGGGCAAATTGTGTTATTGAACTTGAAGTGGGGGCTGCAATCAGGGAGCCTTTTGTGTGTCACACGATCAGTACCTTCAGGCACGGTATTTAAGGCATGGTGAAATGAATGACAACTTTTGATTAATTCCGACAATTAATATCACAGTCAAATACAATTGTTTAGTAACCATTGTATTTGTAGCCTTAATGTATTACTACCATGCAATTACATCTTATGGTAGTAATATTTTAATAAAAATAATAGAAGAATTGTAACAACAATAGGCTTCCCAGCCTAAAAACATACATCAGCATCAAAAATTAAATCTACATCCAGAACAAGGTTAGTACTTAACACATGAAAGTTTTAAAAGCCTGAAAAGGTTATTATACTTAAAAATCACAAAAAAATGCAAATAACAACAGTAAAAATAAAATAAAAATAAATAAATAAATAAATAATAATCACATGTTGTCGGATGGCAGGTACAACTCACATAGATTTACAAAACTGGTATTAACTGTGAGGTGTTCATGCTCCTCATTTTGTTACACCAAACATGACATTAGTCAATATGCATAGATCTCACATTTTCCATTATAAAAGATACACATACTATGGTAAATGTGCATTTTTAAAAGCTACTATTTGAACGACATTTACCTATTACTCCTTGAAGATATCTCACCCCTCACACATCCCTGCCTTCTACTGCATGAGGTCACTAGAGGATCACCTAAACTTTGAAAACACGTGAGTCATTGATAAAGAAGCAATTGGCTACTGAGGATTTACTTCTGAAAGTTTTAAAAGAACTCCCAAAAGCCTCACACTTTACCGTTACCATTACCATTATCGATCATTGACACATTACTGTAAATACTGTTAGGGTAACAGTTACTGGAATCGTTTTTAGAGGCAGGCAGACTGCAAAAAGATGTCTCTTATAATAAGATAACCGACACATGACATATAAACTGACAACAAATCACAAATACAAAGATTGTTAAACATAAAAAAGTTATTTTTCATTCTTTTTACTCCTGTGGATTTGCCAACATCTTTCTTCCTATCGATTTTTATTTAGTAAGAAGAATTGGTTCTTTACGCAGCAGCTAGAACTACTCTGCAAAAGTAATCTTTGCTCAAACAAACTATTTACCACTTTTAAAGACACAGGCAGCACACACTTATTTGGTGTTTAAGGGATCAGTTAAGCAGAACCCATCACATTTGTATTGCCTATAAAGTGAAAAACCAAAGTATACTTTATTATAGTCCCATGATTTTAGATCCCTTCTTATTCAAAATGGCTTTCTCCTACTAGGTAATAATGCTGTAATCCTCTGAGAAGATGCACTATTATGCTTCAATGGCTAATGCTGATCAAAACGAAGAAAGTGCAATAGCCAAATTGATTTTTTAAATCCTTAACTAACATTTCTATGTTTACAGTGGGACTTTCATGGTACACATTAGATAACAACATGTTAGCAAGTGTTACAGACTATCTGTTATGCAATTACATGGCAAATATTTAGAACGAAGCGCAAGCTGAATTAATTGGCACGTAACATATTGCAATATTTGTTCTTATTATAATTGTTTATTTATAATGAAGAAATATATTCTCCACATACACCAATCAAGAAAAGCCTGTACTGTAATAAAGCATTCTCAACCAAGTATATCCATGGTAGCTAGCTCTACTTTTGTATTTAAAGACGCAGTGGGGGGCATACCACTGCTGTAAATGTGAAACTAAAGCTATCATTATCACGAAAAAGCAAATCACTATGACCTGCATCCTTGATTTTTTTTCTTTAGATTTATGTACAAATGTAAATGTGACAGAGACAACAAGTTGTGGAGAAGTATGGCATATGTTAGCCAATACCACAAAGCTTTTGATCTTTAACATCTACAAACCAAAAAGTGAACTGACAACAATACAACAACCACATTAGATCAATTCAGAGTGAAGGGTATGGTTACATTTTGCCCTAGGAATTTCAATAACAATGAAAACATTTAGTCTGTATCTCAAGTGGTTTAGAGTACTGCCCAAGAAACTTGTATGCTTTATATAGAATTGTGGGCTGCTGTAAAACTGAATCATGCAGTACATTTATCATTAAGCAATGTATTAATAAATTATATACACATTCTTTCCTCTGTATTAGTCTACATATCCCAACACACCCTGATAGAGTTTTATATAACTGGAAGCAGAGTTTTCTTTTTCTTTTAACTTTGTAACTGAGAACACATTGTAATAGCTTTTCAATGTGGGTGGTGTACAAGCTCTTAAATCAATTGAACTAGTACATCTTTACACAGGGAGTATGAAACAAACTTGCCTCATAGAAGTGCCAGTGGGGGAGAATATGCAGTATAAGTCATATTCATATTCAGACAGGCAGAAAATTAAATCCCCACCCCTCATGCGTTTTAGTACTAAGCGTTGCTTGGAGTTAGTCAGCATAAATCTAACAGACCACAAAAAACATGCAATACGTTTCACATTATGATACCAATTCATTTAAAGTGGCCACAATAACCAAGTACCTAGTCTATTATAAATCAGCTTTATTACACTGCGACTTTTTTTTTTTTTAAAACACTTTGAAACATGTCAGTCGCTGAAACTGTATATATCCATTGTGAGAAGCACATGCTAAAATCTCTCCTGCAGTGTAGCCATTAGTTTGTAATTGTGTTCGCAAACACTCTCCAGGGTATTTGCACAATTGTTATCGCATAATTACTACACAGACGTTGCAGTGATGAAGGAAAGCTCCCTTGATTATAGTCACCACCACTGTCCTGAATCTTTGAGCACTAACATACCAATAGTCCTCACTAAAGGACTTTTTTTTGTTGTTGTTGAAAAAATTTTAATTGAAATGTAACAAGACATTATTCATAATACCAAAAAAAAATAATAACACATAGAGTTTGGCGGTACAGAACTTAATAAAGCCTGTATGCATCTATGGGCTTTTGAGGCAGGCTTGCGAAGTATGTGCTGCATTTGTGTGTTGGGTAAATGTTACCTTTTTTGTTAATGCCAGAGATTGCTATTCTAGTTTCTATTATTAGGGAATGCAGTGCTTCTAACGGCTGGAGAAATGTAAATTAGTTATTCTCAAGTCTCACTTGAATAACAGCTCCTCTGTTATAAGGCAGCAGTTCCTAGCTCACAGCTACATTTAGCCTGTAACACCCAACAATACAAAGAAAAGGGATTGTTTTCCTGGGGGCTCTTTTATAATGATGGTGAAATCCATATTGTCTGAATAGTTTACTGCTCCTACAGCTATGGCCAAAAGTTTTACATCACCCTAGAATTTTAGGATTGAGGCACCATTTACCAAAAAAAAAAAAAAAAGTGAACATAATTTAGTTATTTTATTTAACATCATGTAATCAAAGAAACTCCAAAATGACATTGCAGAAATCTACCGGAAGCCATAATAAATCTCATGAGCCTCTTAGGCTCATGGACCCAATGAGGTGCTGAAAGGTTGAATTATCCTTTAGATTCCTCCATGCAGCCATTACACTTGATTCCAGTTTGTTTCGGTTGCATGGTTGACTTTTCCTGATTTCCTGTCCTATCAGACCCTCTGCTGGTGGAGATGGGAACATCTTCCCCCACCGCGGTCCCCCTGTCTGGGTGCTGGACTCTTGTGGTCCCCCAGTCTGGGCGCTGGACTCTCACGGTCCCCCCGCCTGGGCGCTGGAGACCCTGCTACCTGGGCTATTTATAGCTGCCTCCAGGTAGCAGAGGACCAACTCCACCCCTTCCTCCAGGGAGTTTGGGGTCTGTTCCCTCTCGTACACCTCCCATCGCTCCCTGTCCATCAGCCACAGGACACAGATGGCTATGGGCATTGACTGGGCCTCCAGCCTAGCATCGTCCTGGATCCAGCCCCTCAAACTGATGGCGTCTCCTGACATTTTTTTTTTTTTTAAAACAAGAAATTGCAGTTCCTGCTCTGGTCTGCGTCTAGGAGGCGCTGGTAATCCCATGATGACACCACGTGTCACAAAGATGGCCGGAGTGGGGGACGTCAGACCAGAAACAGGAACCAGAAAATAAACAACAGAGAGAGGTGGACTTTGGTGGAGCTGAGTGATTGGTCTTGCTCAGCATTTAATAATGAACAGACGCACAGAAAATAAAAGGTTGCAAGACAAACAAAAACACAAGACACGGAACATTTGCCAAAACAAAAGAGACAAACAAAACGGACCACACAGACAAACATGGTGAGCTTCTATTTTTTCACTACTATTATTATTACTACAATTATTATTATTACCTCCGTCTCCAAACCCGTTCTACACACAGGGGCGGGCACTTTGCCACACCGGGCTATTCACATTATAGACCCCCTCCAGTTGGAGGAAGGCCCAGTGCCCAAGCAGGATGGTGGCCTCAGACCGATCCTCGACTTCAGACAGGTCATCCTGTATCTGAGCCGAAGGAAGTTGAAAATGTTGACAATGCAACAGCTGTTGCAGTCAATCAGGCCAGGCGACTGATTCACCACGGTGGACCTCAAAGACGCCCATTTCCATATCCCCATAAAACCAGCAAACTGGAAGTACCTGCGGTTCACATTTCAGCGAAGAGCATACAAATTTCTTGTCTTGCCATTTGGCCTCTCTCTAGCTCCCCGTGCCTTTTTGAAGTGCATGGAAGCTATCCTGGCCCCATTGAGACTCACGGCTTCACTAGCTCAGGCAGATGCCAACACGGAACTTGTCACTGGCCATCTTCAACAGTTGAGTGTTAATGAATCATGTGAAACCCACAGTGCAGAGAATAGCCATCTGGAGATATTTTAGCTCAACAGAGCACTCACTGTAGTGAAGTTCCAGAAATTTTACATAAATGTTTTGGCGCTGCAGGCCATTTACCCAGCCTTGCAGCATTTTTTCCAGAAGGTTAGGGAGACATGTGCTTGTCTGTACAGACAACACAACCAGGGTGGTCTAAGGTCACCCAGTCTCCATCCTGTGGCCTCTCAAGGAAGGTCCCACTGCCTCAGAGTCGAGGCCAACCCCAAGGTAGTAAGCTTCAATTGGGGGAGGCTCGGGAGAGCAGGGACAGATCTCACGCCTCCCAGGAATCAACCCACTGTCCCCTCTAGCTCTCCATAATAGGAGGTGGGGAGCTGCTGGCAGAAGATGCCTTGGCACACAAGTGGCAGACGCAACTGTTATATGGCTTCCCAATGCTCACCTTGCTCCCGATGTATCTGGAGAAATCATGATGGTGCCTAGGTGCTCCTAGTAGCCCCTTATTGGCCCAGGGGACTGGTTTTATACCCTGGTGCAACTCCTGAGCGGTCAGCCATGGACACTTCTCAAGCGTCGTGACCTGCTCAGGCAGGCACGGGGGACCTTATGTCATGCCAATCCATCCAGCCTGTAGCTCTGGGTCTGACCCCTGAACGGCTGCATTCAAGCTGTTTGTGTCTGTCCAATAGGGTTATTGACACAAATCAGAACGAGGACAACCAATGAGAAACACTCTAAGTAGACTCAGGCACCACCCAAAATAACCAAACTATCTAATCACAGGGGTAAAGAGAACCTTACAAATGCTTGAGTTGCGACACTCAAACAGGGCTCCCGACACAAAATCCAAGGTTATTGATACGCAAACAAGTCTATGAACTTTGACAAGCTGAAGATCCAGCTTGCGACCAACTGGAAAAGAAATACAGTTTTCTGACACTCTAAACCGAGATAACTATTCTATTGTTTGCCTTGGTGTGGGAGTCCACTGCGTAAGACTTCTAAAATCCTAAAGTACATATAATCAAATCAGTAAATTAGGCCTGATTGATCACCAGAGAAAGAGTTGGATGAATATTTGAAGTCGACATAAATTTAAATATATTCAATTTATTGAGCTAGCAGTGCCGGAGTTATGCGATGGAATATCCCAGACATAACTGGACGAAAAGTGCACATATTGGTGGAGGAATTGCTGTTTGACTCTTGTTCTTTGCAAAGACATTTCTTTCATACCCTGAAGAGGAGACAAAACACGAGGAAGGCAGACCCCCAGAACCTGGACCTGTCCTTGCCAGTAGGACAGCCTTCGAGTGCTTGTATTGTTGAAGACATGGATCAGGTGTAAGAGGCACTGAACATCTAAGTATTCAATGAGCAGTATTTTAATTCACTAATTAACTCGAGAATAAGCAGACCTTAAAAGTAAAATTAACATTTTCTTTTAGGTAGAATGTAAGAAAAGTATTATTGCTTTCAATTAATTCAATTCATTATAGTAAATGTTTGTATGTGATTTATACAAATTGATTTGGGTTTTACAAGGCAATTATCATTCTGTGTTTAACCCTTAGCGGCCCATTTATTCAGCGCTTGTCAGGCGTGTCAGATCCAACTTATTTTTACATGCGCTGTTTATTTTACAGGCGCTTTTTTTTTCACCAGAGTAAAACAGGTTTAAAAGGCACTGCATAGCAAAGGACATCAGTACTGCATCTCCAGCCAAGCCCCACTCCTAGTTTGCTGTATTTTTCACATACCCTTTCATAGTCGTGCATACTGATAAATCCTCTCCTGATCACTTGTTTTATCACAAAACTCCTCAATAATGTGATCCAAGTCATTATTTTATTACTATAAACATCTCAAAAAGCTCTGCAAATGTCAGTGATATTCTTTGAGCTTTGGATGCAAAAGCAGCTACCTTCTTTGTTTGTGACTGTTATCTCTGTGGTGCAGGGGCTATGTGTATTGCTCAGATACGCCCCTTTCAGCTTCATTCAGCTCCTATCGGTCTCAATCGGCCATTGAAAGGTTTTCTCGGCTTCAGCTTTCCAGTCCGACATCGGACTGGAAAAGGGAAATTGTAATGTCGGACCTGGTCCATGATTATCAAATATTAATCAAAGTAAATATTTGTGTTACTAACAATACCCCTGTTAAGACTAACGTTCATCTTAAATAGCTGTCAGGAATGCCGTTGTAACCTTTAAGGGACTCTCCCATACATTGCGTTGGATCACTAATCAACCAGCAGGAGTACAGTGTCGTTGTTTATGTTTTCTTTCTGTACTGTTTGGTTTAGTTAATTCTTCCTTTCTGTATTATTTTAGTTTAGTTGTTGCACCTTTAATTTTTCCTTTAATCAGTTTTATTTCTAATAAAACTGTTCCTTTGTATTCACTAGAGACGTTGTCTAGTCTGATTATTTATGTCAAGGTGGGTTCTACATGACTTGAATTAAGATAAGTTATTTTATTATTACAATTTAAACTAGTACAAATACAAATATTCCTTGCACACTACAGCAGTAATGTTGTGAATATTGCAGGGCCTGTTTGATGAGGATAAATCTCCCTCTGCATTAAAGGTCTATCTGGCAGCCATTCGACCTGCCAACTACTCAGCGTTCCCATGAGCTCAGCTTCCTGACAGGGCAAGTTTTGAGAGGGTTTCGGCAGCTTTGGCTGAGTTGAAATGTTTATCACTTAAGCGACTGTTTGCTTGCTATCACCCTTGCAAAGTGGGTGAGTGAGATGCAGGCATTCTCCACACAGAAAGCCTGCTTAATTTTTACAGATGCCAGGAGAAAGGTTACTCTGTACCAATTCTGTCTTCCAATCTATGTCAACCAGGCTGTGGAACTGGGGCCTTCCTTCCATCTGCTTTCATGTCTGACAGGGAGCTGCAGCTCCATACACTCTGCCCAGTGCAGGCCCTGGCTTACCAAGTTGGCAGGACAACCCTTATAACATAGACAGAGATGAGTTTCTCCCTCCATTTCTTAGCCCTAGCTACTTGTTACTGGGGTTCCTCGGCTTAGCCTTGTAGCATTCCAGTTGTCCTTGCGATGGCTTTTGTATACTCGATCATTAGGTAATGGTTCCATTTCGTACTTGAAAGGGAACTTTACGTTATTATCATAACCCTGGTTTCCAGAAATAGAAATGTAACCATTAACCTTCAAGGTCGCCACGCCCATGATTGCAGGAGGCTTGAAGGAAAAATTTACTTTTTAACCAATAATAAAATGGGTCTTGATCAGTTGGTAACAGCATGTACAATGTTATTACTACATACCCCCACCTACAGAAACTGCCCCCCACACACACACTTTTGAAAACAAAGTTACGCATTAAGCTTAATGGAACCAATGAAGACCTACACTTGAAAAAAGAAAGTTACCAGAATTGTACTATTTTCCTGTCTGCAGTTCAGGAATATGTCACCCAATGGCAGCCAGCCAGCCAGTAAGTGTACTGAGCAACATCATGTTCATTCTGATTGGAGCCTTTACTTTTGCTGTGAGCTAACAGTTTTCTCAGCGTGAGAAAGAAAACACAATTTAAGGCGGGAAATATACAAAGAACTAGGATAATTAAAGAAGGGAGAAGTGAATGCAGGACATATAATGTTCAATGTAAGGAAAACAGAAAGCGTGTCACCAAGCTGACCATACTTGGAACCACATTCAACAGTTTCCCTTTTACTAAAATACTGCTACCTGAAGTGAATAAATTACTGTACTTCACTGTGCCAATGACTTCTTGTACAGCTGAACGTTAATTTATTTGTTTTGAGACAGCTGAAGACCTATCTAAGGCAGAATCTGCACCAGGCAACTTTAAACACAGTGCCTTTGATAAGTACACACAAAGACAGACCCGACAACATAAATGCTGGAAAAATTCTGGGCCTGTTTAAAGCAAAGAATGAGTGCAGAGAAACCTACTTTGGCAGGCCAAAGTCCTTATCCTCATCAGCAGACCTCAGCCATCACACAATAAGAAAATGCTTTATAAAAGCAGGGTGTTGTTTTGTTTATTGTGGTAAAATTCTCTAAATATATGATTCAATTTGTTCATAGTATAGTGCTGTGATGTTTGTCGCTTGTGATCCATATCAGTTGTTAAATGCAGATTCTTACTGACACAACTTTGTAAAAAATATTACAAGTAATCTGATACTGTGGCCATTCTTTGACATCTGACTTTGAATAATTTTAATGTAAGTTTCTATCGTAGTTGTAAATTGGTCAGTGTATTCAGTCTGTCTAACAAAATACATGCGTATGTTTTCCATATTTCCTGAAACAATTTAGATGAGGAAACCAGCCATTTTTGCGCCATCTGATTCAGTACACTACAAAAATTATTCTAGGGAAATGTTTCTGACAACGCTCCGTGGCTAGCATCATAAGAGATATCTCCTACTGATCTAATTATCACCCGTGGTCTTGACATTCAGAATTTGTCTATCAGTGATCTTGCAATCGCTGACCATGTTGTTATTATTATGGAACTGGTAATACCTAGCCCAATAAAACCCCTAGAATACTGTATTCAAACTTGTTCCCTAAATTCCTCCACTACTGAAAAATTATTAGAAGCTTTATCCACTTCAGCATCTATTCATTCAGGATCAGTCAATGTTCTGGTGAACAGATACAACTCCAAACTTGGTAGCATCTGTGGCATCACTTAAAATAAAATAAAAAAGTAGCTTTCAAAAGATCATCCCTGTGGTTCAGTGATACAACTCGAAAGCTTAAACAAGCATGTCGTAAGCTAGAAGCTAAATGGAAAAATACCAAATTACAGGTTTTTTATGTTGCGTGGAAAGATCTGTTTAAATATAAGGCTGCTCTGTCTTTAGCTAGATTATCATATTACTCAACTTTGATAGAAACAAATAAAAACAATCCTTGCTTTCTCTTTGAAACAATTGCAAAACTAACAAATAAACAGGAGTCCACCATGAATACCAGCAGGCTGTGATGACTTCATGGATCATTTTAACAATAAAATTATTAATATATGAAATCAGATATCAAATAGCACACTCAACCTAGAGGAAACATTCTGCTAAAGCAGATCAAACTTTTGCATGCTCTTAATAAACAACTTTATCAAAGTGATTTACTTTATAGGACAAAATCAACTACATGTGCGCTTGATCCTATTCCCACTAAATTATGTAAAGAAGTATTTTCTAAAACAGATACCATGGTTTTAAGTATTATACATGTTTCCCTTTCACCTGGTACTGTCCCCAACTCCTTTAAAGTTGCTGTAATAAAGCCACTGCTTAAAAAAACAACCCTAGATCCAAATGTTCTTAATAATTTTAGACCTGTCTCAAACCTCCCCTTTTTATCTAAAGTTCTAGAGAGAGCAGTGACTAAACAACTGAACACATTCCTTGCGGTACATAATGTAAATGAAAAATTTCAGTCAGGCTTTCGACCTGGACACTGTACTGAGACTGCCCTTATCAGAGTGCTAAATTATGGGTTGATGTCTACTGACAAGGGTTTGCCCTCTGTTCTTATTCTTCTGGATTTAAGTGTGGCTTTTGATACCACTGACCATTCAATTCTGATTGCATGTCTTGAAAATCTTGTTGGACTGTCAGGTAGTGTCTTCAGATGGTTTAAATCCTATCTTTCAAACAGTTTTCAATATGTTATAATTGACAAAGATTCCTATGCTTCCTCTGTTCTTTGGCCAATTTTGTTCCCCCTCTACATGCTGCCTTTGGGTGATGTTATCCAGAGACATGACGTCAATTTCTATTTCAATTGCTATGCAGATGACACTCAATTATATGTATCCCTTAAACCAGGTGACACCTCAACTGCAGATATCCTTACTACCTGTCTTGCTGACATTAAACAATGGATGTCAAAAAATGATTTATTATTAAAACAGAGGTAATGCTATTAGGATCAAAAAAACAAATTAAACAATACAAATTCAGATGTTTTTGCAGTTGACAGCTTTACATTCAAGTTGAGGTCTGAAATGAGAAATCTGGGTGTAATCTTTGACCCACATCTCTCATTTGAACCTTATATTAGAAAAAGAACCAAAGTGTCCTTTTTTCATTTAAGAAATTTGCTAAGCTAAGGTACTTTCTCTCCATGCAAGATGCATAGAGGTTGATAAATGCTTTTATAACATCCAGACTAGATTTCTGCAATGCTCTGTTCTCTGGTATTTCCAGATCAATCTCATCTCGACTGCAGCTTGTGCAAAACGCTGCTGCCAGGGTCTTAACAAGAAGTACGAGATATGATCACATTACCCCGGTACTGGCAGCTCTACATTGGCTCCCTGTAAAGTTTGGGGTTAATTTTAAGGTTATGCTTATTACATACAAAGCATTAAATGGTTTAACTCCCTCATATTTAAATTATATTTTGATCCCATACACACCTATACGACCACTGCGATCCCAGGACGCAGGACTGCTTACTGTCCCTAAGATTTTTTTAAAAATACACAGGAGGTACAGCATTTGGCTTTAGGGCTTCCTAACTATGGAATCAACTGCCAGTTTCTGTAAGGGAGGAACCACCTGTAGCTGTTTTTAAAACCTGATTGAAGATATATTTTTTATAATCTGTCATTCCTATTTTAAATGTTATTATCTTGTATTGTACTGCATTTTACCAGTATAGTTTAGCATTTTTATATTTGTTGACTGTTTTTTGTGCTCACCAAACAATTGCTGTTTTGTTCTGTTTTGATGCGCCCTGTGACAATTAATTGTGAAGGGCGCTATATTAAATAAAGATTGATTGATTGATTGATATTTCCACCGGTGCATTCATTGTACAAAACAAATGGATTGACGGCTGCCATGTCAAGTACATTGTAAAATAAAGCAACTGGACACCGGTGATTGCTTTCACTGAGTACTACGTTTTGCGCAGATGATGGAAACTCTCTTCTCGCTTTGTTTGCTGTTCCAACCAGGCTGTTCTTTTTTTTTTTTTGCTAATTACAGTGAAATAAAAAATTGTCATTGGTAACATTCATCACTTTTTAACATTGTTATTGTTTACTATTGTTCACCATCAAGCATTTGGATTGTAAAATAAATCATCATTGCACCTGGACATCCGTTATCTGTCAGTTTCTTGATCACTGCAGCACTACCTTCACCTGCACACAGTTAACCACTTTGCCACAATTAGTAAAGACAAATTGAGGTGAAATTCTTCATATTTATTTTATTAATATTAATAATAAAAAGCATGTGGAAGCCGTAGATATTGTTCTGATTATTCTGACTACAAGAAGACAAACAGTATGCATATCGGCTTACTATTTGAGAAAAGTTTGAATGTTATACATTATTTATATTTTAACCTTTGCAGGTCTCCCAGGAAGGGACGATAAACACTTGAACCTTTATGAGCTGAATGGATAAGCACACGATTGCTCAATAATTTCAGTCTAATCACTGTGAACCAGTGTGTATATGTATAAATAAATATACACAGGGTAAATCAGTACTCACCAAAGGAACACATAACCCAATAGATAGTTTTGGGGTAATTGTAGCTATTAGGTGATGTCCTTAAATACACTTTGTTACCCATGTTTCATTGTTACTGTGTTTTTATATTATGCTGTACCACATTTAGCTGTGCTTTGTTAGCTTGTGCCTTTTTTACTACAGAATATGCTTCTATGCTTTTACCAAGCTAACTTTTTTTTTTTTTTAATGAAATCAGTAAGTCCAAACAAATGCTCAAAAATGTTATGAAAAAGCTGTAAGATCAAACAATACCAGCTAATTGACCAGAGCCAGCTTAACAGTAAGCGTCCTGAGTTGCACTGTTCTTTTTTTGTATTCCCTTTGTCTAGCTCATACTGATCTCCTTTAATCTAAATTGGGCAAAAGGCATGCATACTGTTCCTGAAAGTTAATCTCAATTGGTCCCTCACCAAGCGGTCTGAGGCAACACAGCAAGTGGTTACATCAAAGGGAAGATTCCACATTTTTTGAACATGAAGTGTTTGCAAAGACCTCTGAAGAATGATGTATGCAGTGTTTAACATTAGACTGCATAGGTATAAATACAAATAATAATAATAAAAATAAAAAAAAACGTTAATGGATCGCTAGGTTTTTCTTCCCGCCCAAGATGTTATTCATGTTTTGCTTCTGCTGACCAATCATACACATAGGGGAAGTGCCAGAATAATTGTGTTTGCCATCCAGCAGATAAACTTCATACATAGCCTCCCAGGTCAACTCAAATGAGGGGATCCTCCAAATATTCTACTGCCCTGGCTACTCACAGTTGCCCAATACCCTACTGACAAAGCAATACTTATAACATATAACAGTTTCTAAATGGCTTCCCAACCTAGGTTCCTTTTACTAGTTTCCTCTTAAATTGTACTGGAAGACCCTGTTGTTGGGCCTGAAGAGAGGGTTGTCATTTAGCTACAATTTGATTGGACGCAAATTAGTGTCAGTTAAATGCGGTGACATTATCAACTTATACCTATGCTCTCTTTGATTGGGGTGGGTGTGGAGGGGGTGCAACACTACCTACAGACAACCTTCCTCTGCTTAACCACCACATGTGTAATCACAGCATATGGAATCTGTTTGCATTACCATTACATATCATTTAGAAAATCTTTTAAACCGGGCTGGATGTCATTTCACCCAGAATGTTAACAAAAATAATGTATTTTGACACTGGAATTTATATCATGCATCCCTGCCATCTGCTGCAATTCTTTTACCAAGAGAAGATAATTTTATTTTTATTTTTATTTTTTTATTTTTTAATTAAACTGTCAGCTTATTATTTACAAAGAATGAGGCATATTAACAAAAATATCACCAGATATCTCGTTCCTGCCTAGCATTATTAGATAAAGACAGTTGCCGAAATGTATTCCTGAAAAATGTGTCTATTTCTGATGGGTTTGTGCAATTCAAATAATATAATATAACCTTTATGCTAGCAATTCTATTTGCAATATTTGTATTTACAGTTTATTATATTCAATATATATATATATTCAATTATGCAAAATCGAATTACCGTGCATTGCCAATTTACGCTTTACACTTGTCAACTCAATTGGATTTGATATGTTTTCCTGGTATACCCTGGGTCCCTTGATTACTCTGGAAGGCCGAACAAATGCCAACAAGGCTGCACGGATAAAGTGGCCAGATAGTGTATGTACTATGTGTACATGCAAGTCCCCAGCGTCTCCCCAACAGTACTAACAGCATTGTCGCACGGAATGTTTGGGGTCAGACCACTGAAAGCTTGCTAGTTCGCAATGAGTTCTACATGTGCTCCAAAGGAAAGAGGAAAATTGGCTGGGGCTTGTTAGTATCATCACGAAACAGTGACCCTCAATGGTCAGGTGGCAGAAGAGGCCTTTATTTACCAGGGTTCAGTAACTTGACATCATTTTCTACTTAATGTAGGTTTACCAGGTAAAGTGCCAATTGGCTTGAAGGTAGGAGTTGAGGGTGATTTCAAAATACATTGGGAAGATAGCCAGAGTAAAAGTGTATATGCAACTTGCAGCATGCAATACTTATTTTTCTCCCTGCACTGTACTTGTTATATAAGAGCAACAAATAATGATATCTGACATCAAGCTAAGAACAGGAAAAGGCTATTCGCTCCCATTTACACTATCTTGTCTTCTCCCCTTAGCCATCCTCTCTTGCATTTTAACCTGGAAACCATTAATACTGCTTCCTTAATTAGCCTTCCATTGCAATTTCTTCCATATGTACAGCACTTACTGATTGAAAGGCATTTGTCTGAATGCTCCATTTGTTTTAATTTTCTGAATAGATGTACTGTGTCCATATGCTTTCAGAACTCCCCTCCAGTGTAATTAACATTATCAATAGCTTTCATCATTTTAGAGGATAAGCCATGTTTCTTTACCTTTAACAATCCTTGAAAATGGTACACAGTATTTTAGGTGAGGTCTCATGTTCTATATCGCTTTGTATGGGGTCTAGGTTCAGACCACCATACTAATGAAATCCTGATCGTTATTTAAATTATTAAAAGGTGACTTTGAGAAATCCAACATGTGTAACAATGTGTTTTATTTGTTTTTGTTTTTTTTTTTTTATCTTTAAAAGTAAGTAAAATTACAGGTTTGGTCGTAATCTAATATTGTAAACAATGGCAATATTCAGACCTGCCACTCTTTAGATCAATTGAATAGACCCCATTACATTATATTTACCAAAATGACATTACTGTATGTATTAGAAGTCCAGCTGTCTGCTGTACATGATCTAAATTCTTCTGAACCGGGTTGCTTGTTACTAGTTATTTGCCCAGCTTTTAAAAATGTAGTAACATCTGAAAACCGTTAGCTCATGTTATTCATATTTAATTCAAAACAGCAGTCAACAACCAAACCCTGAAAATCATTCTACATCCTGAAAAGTTCATTTTGGCTACCCTCTGCTTTCTGTTTTAACCCCAATTGCTGTCCCTCACACCACCTTTTCTAATCTGTACCCGGGACAATAATATCCAAATGCGGAACTCTACAAAGGTTTTTTTATTTCTTAAAAAAAGGAATGCATTCGTGTTTGTCTGCCACAGCAGGGATATATTTGAACTAAACTCTATTATGCAAGCATGACCTCCCCTTCCTGAAACCATGCTGACTGTCCTTAATCTGACTGCATTTTTTCAAACGCCAGATCCCTTTAAACAGATTCCTTAAAATAGCTTCTAAATCTATCATCACAGCCAATGTCAAGCTACAGTTTCCTGGTATGTCCTTATACCCCTACCTAATGCTATCTTTCTTGTGCCTTTTAATGTGGTAACTATTGGGTTATAGGAGCACGTAAGGATACCATGTATCCATATTTGAAGTGCCAGTTATTTTAATACTATATTACTATAAAAAATAAAATGATCAATAAAGTGGATTTGATGTGTCATAAAATAAATAGTTAGAAACAGCTATGAACATAACTGTGCAAAAAAGACCCTGGGTTGTGATCTAAACAGTGACAGGTACCAATGTCATTTAAATCCTTACAAGAAGGACACATTGACAAAATCAACATCTCTAACAATGTTTGTGAGTGTATTAGTGTATTTTGTCTTTAAACGCAAGTAAAATAGGCTGTGTCTTAATTTAACATTTAAATGCTGGCTGTTTAGATCAACTGAATAGACCCCCTAGTGTTCCTGAACATAAAAAATAAGTGTTGTTCCATCAATGAACAAATGGTAAAACTAAATAAATACAATTTATAGGAGCAATTTATGTCAAACTTTCAAAATAATATAGGTGAATTGCAATTTCACCTCATAAAGGGATCTGGGTGGTCAAAAAATATTATGTGCTTGACCTAAACATTGGCTCTACAAAAAGGTATTAAACTCATTTATTCTCTTTTTTAAAAAACTAATCCCTTGCATACAAGCTGCTTGTCTACCCCTGCTGTCAGGCTGCCTTAAGAACACAACATAGCTTTTACTCCATTCTTTAGACAACAATTCCACTTGAGCTTGTAAGATCTTACTAAACTAAGTGGTAAATTTGGAAAGGAAACCATTTTCATATGCAAATGCTTAAGTGTTGGAGGTCTGGAGTGAAATTGGTATAAAGACGCAGGCTTCAAAAACCTTCTGTGCTAACACTTGGTTGTGTATACAGTTTTTATTGCTTCAAGGTAATATAACATCTCATAAATCGAAACCAATTACTGAGATGTGACCTACACTGTAGTAAGAGACCTTGATTTAGATGCCCATACCTTTCTAATACATACTCAGAGAGAAAAGGCAGGGAGTCCTCATCAATATACTACGATTAAAAAGAAGAAAGGAGAAAGGTCTCAGTCGCTAAGTGGTATTGTGCTCTCCTACGGATTTTCCTAAACTTACAAGCTTTGGTTTACAAATCTTTATTGAAATCACTCAGGTTTTTAACCAATCCCCTGTGTGGATTGAAAAGCCTTAAGCTAATTACACATAGCTAAGAAATGCTTGATGAGATGAGAAAAAAAAAACAAAAAACACAAAGATCCTTTAAGAGGTGAAGAAACTCTGACCATCTGCTTGCAGTGCTATGAAAGAGACAATGAGGGAAAAGAACCAAGGGGGACTAGCCAAAGAGGAAAGGTACAGCATTCATTTAATTAGTAGATCAGTAGGGCCATCAACATGTGTAAAGTGAACAAAAGCAAGCCCTGCAGAAACAGCTTTCAAAAAGGTGCTGCTTCCCAGCCAAATCTGGAACAAGCCATGTTTTCTATTTTGTTAATTAAAGCTCATAAAAGCACCAAAGGGAGCCCAAATAAAGTACTAGCATTTAAATGGACATATAATTTACTGAGTGATCCAGTTCTTTTTTTTTTAAACTCCTATTTACATTACTTTCACTTAGAGCCTCAAACTGGATTTTTGTTAAGATGAAATACCCACATCTGTAGCACACACTGTTGTGTACCTTGTTTTTTTTCTTCACAACTGATTTAAAAAAATCTCATCCCCGATATGTATTCTCTTGCATTTCCTTTTCAGTCATGACTGGCAAGACTCTAGATCTGACATTAGTTGATAGAGTGCAAATGAAGCAGGCACTCCGTGACATGTGCTTTTGTATCCAAGACTGCACAAATAACAAGAAACAGTCTCAAATGGTTATCAATTGACTATTCTTGAGATCAGATTTTCCAGAAGTTAAGCAGTCATTATGGGGCCAATCCATTTGCATAAAAGTGTGTGTTATACACCATCAGTATTTCTAAACCCTGCAATGAAGGTAGTGTTATAAGCCATGACCTTGTATATATAATTCAGAGCTTTTGGTTACCAAGTGTGATGGCACTGCCCACCTATGCTATAAACTAGGCTGTATCACAAAAAGCCTAAATAACAGTACAGCAAGGAAGTTTTCATATGCACTAGAAAGTCAACACAACTTCCAATAACAACCTTCAAAATACGGATATCCAGTGCACCACAATGATTTAGTACTTCATTTTAACTATGGGGCTGCAAAATGCATTTTCCAGTACTAAATTACTTCTCTAATGGTATGTAACATAATGACAGACCATGCTCTCAGCGCCAGTTATTCTGTGCAGATTTTCCCCTCTGCATGATAATAAATACACCAAACTTACCATATGTCAGTGCCTGAGTGAAAAAGACAACTAAGCAGTATGAAATACCACTGACTGAGTTACATCTCTTGTATAACATGCAGCTGCATGTTAGGGTCTATTCAATTGATCTAAATGTTGGCAGATCTAAACACCAAATTGGGCCCTCTCTGGCATTTTAAATAATTTTACACACGGAAATGTACTTTTAGATGTTTGATTTTAATAACCTTGGTACATAAACATTTTGGAGTCACTATTTAGATCTGGCACTATTTAAAGCAATTCAATAGACACCCTTGTACACTACCCTACCAAAACACCTTGTAATACCATATACTGTTACCCAAGTATACTGCACACTTTGTATATCTGTATATAACACATAGATTTTCCAAAAAAATGTATAAAAGGGTGCTCTTTATAATCTGAGAATTAAGGTAGTCCAAATGATGAAAAACATCATGCAGATCATCCATGCTAAAAATAGAAGCCATCTTAAAATGCAAAAGAGGACACCCACTAACAATATCTACGTGCCTGCAAAACCCACTTCTGATTGGCAGCTATGCAGCATCTCATCACTTTGTGAATTACACACTTCACTGCTCCTTATTGTGTAGTCTATATGTTTCACCTACCATACAAATTACTAGTTCAAAAGTAAAACAGGCATTATAAAACAACAGCAAAGCACTGGTCTATGACAATTAAACAGCGACATAACTTAATAAAAAATCAGTCACCTTGTCTCTAGTGCTTTTATTTACATGACCAACTACATGTACTATACATCCTTAATTATTTGATAAAAGTGGCAAGACTGTGAAATACATGCATTGGATGACCGAAAGGTTAATTCATTTCTTTCAAATGGTCTGAGGAAGAATACATATTAATTCTTAAATGATTAAATTCCTTCAAAACATCTATTATGGGTGCATAAAGAAAGTTATAAACAAAATGCTTTAGTTTGAAATGTTATTAAAAGACTACTGTTTGTGCTAAAACAGTATTTCACCTCTTTATTCTATTTCAATGTCTCTATGCTCTA
Source organism: Polyodon spathula (assembly GCF_017654505.1). NCBI lineage: Eukaryota > Metazoa > Chordata > Actinopteri > Acipenseriformes > Polyodontidae > Polyodon > Polyodon spathula. Next base: position 59,527,495 of record NC_054538.1, on the reverse strand, counting down.
TTAGATGACTCCTTGAAGTAGTATATGAACTTAATACAAAAGAGCAGAACTAAAACAAGTACAAGAGCTTGGACCATTTTTCTCCACTGTCTGCTAGAATACATTTAGAAGTCTAATATATGTTTATGAATTATTTGATTAGCTCAGTTTAAGTAATAAACATTCTTTACACTATTCACAAGTTAACCCTTTGTGAATAAGGCCCACTGTATGATACTAAAAGTTGAACCATGTTATTTTTCTTCTAAATTCTACCCCAGAATGCAAATAAAGGTGTTGCTGCACTGAAGCGTATCCCTGTAGTCAATGCAATGAGCCATCACACTGATTGTTATTCAGTTTCCATCGCAAGCACTGTGAGACAGTTTAAGGTTACCTTACCCTGACCCTCCATTAGTTCATCTTCTGGTTTGGAACCGCCTTTAGACAGCTCTTCGGAATCTAGGTTTGGATCTTTAATAGAAAAACCAAAACCAAAATGTTACTATAACAATTTAAAAAGATATTAATACAAATGTCCTTACCCTGTTAGGATTTTCCTCACAGAAAGGTAAGATATCTGATCTAAAATCTTAAATGAGCAAGGTCAAATCAATATTTTCTACTTGTCTCAAAGAAGTTCCTGTTCAACAGCCTCACCTGAGAAAGGCTAAAAGACAGAATATTTGATGGCTGATGTGCAGCTGATGCCACAGAGAGTACACTGTGAGGTCTGGTGCTGGGATAGTTTCTAGACAATGGAAGAGTCATGCATTGCTGCTGGCGTAATAATATTCTCTGACCTTGAATGTAATCCAGTCTCGTTTCTCCAACACAATGTAAAAAGAGCACTGAAAAAAGTGAATGATCAAAAGACTATCTTCAAGGCACCATTGAAATGATGTCCCTTCCAGCTCATTGTTGAAGGCATATCCTCTGATGCTTTGATGCTAAAAGAAAGTAAGCTAGGGGTGATCAGTTAATGTACAACGCATACAATACTTGATCATTTTTTGGTTGCTAGTTGAATGAATGAGGGAGTCCATATTTGTTTATATCCCCTACTCTTCAATGGTCCTTGAATTAACAGTGTAGTTCACTGACTGCAACTACCTATTCAACCTGTTGTCAAGGCTTGCTTCATAGGACCTTTTGTGCAAAAAATGCCATTCTACAGACTGAAAGGGTCATTGTGCCTCAGTAGTAGATCATTCAACACTGTGGGGAAGGCGACACTAAAGTGATATCACACTAGCTTTATAATTGGCTAAAGAAACATATTAGGAACAGGAACTACAGGAGCAGACTCTCTCTCCCAGTGTTTCTTACTCATTAATTAATGCAAGTTGTTTTCTTGGACAAACACTGCTTAGCAATCCTAAAGATGCTATACATGCAGCAACAACCACTATCGGAAAACCATGAATGTATAATATATACCAAAGCCCAGCAAAAAATAATCTCCTGAGCACCACTTACAAATATACAAACACAGGGCAATTGTTAATTTTGCTCTGACAACCATTGCCCAGAGGCGATTCCTACTGAGTACTCCGAAATTACATTCATGTCAAACATGTTCCAGTGAGTACAGCAGACAGCCAAAAAGTTGCAAGAAACAGCCAATTAAAGAATCACCGTTCATGCAAGAATGCCTCAGTGGAAATGCCATCCACTAAAAAGCTATCCACTTGAGAAACACAGTGTAAAAAATATGTCTTATATGAGACAAATACTGGGATAAAGTTTGAGTAATGTCTGCAATTAGACACAGACGAAACAGCTACAGATGGATACAGAAGGCTCTTTTTCGGACAGAATAGCTGTTTTTTGCTGTGAGCTGTATGCAGGAAATCTTATAGGTTTCTGAAAGGGGAAAACACTTGACAAGGTGTATTTCTCATAGAAGAGCAGATCATACACTAACAAGACAAGTTGGGACTATCAGAATTTGTTTTGGGGGTTTAAATATCTCTAATTAGCCTAAAACACACCACACAAACTTAAAAAAAATAGTAACATTTTTAGGTATATGAAAAATATAACATATACCTCGTCATATAGAATTAATATTGTGCACATTTCAACTGTCACATTTTCATCAAATTTAGGTAAATATCTTTTCTGTGCAAAAATAACAACAAACCTCATCTCCATTAATAAAAGACTACAAAGATCTAAGAGGGAGTCACAAGCCCATTTCTCCCATTTTTCTACATAATTTGTGCAAAAGCAGCAGAAAAGCTGTACTGTATAGTATATCATATTTCACGACCATTTTAAACCTGGCCACTTGTTTGTGGAGGGCTAAGAGTCATTCTGATTCATGCATGCATATAGAATGGAAAAAATGACTTGTTAAACATGCAGATGATTTAGCAAAAGCAACATTTAGATTTATAAGCCACTTAATTTGACTTCACAGTGAAGATAATCAGGTTTATACCATGAATGTCAATTTAAACTTGGAGGTTATTGGTTTCCATTGAGTTGTATGGCATAACCATGTCCAATCCTTATAATCCTTAATTTGCTGCCTCAACCTTGAGAAATACATCCAAGTTCAGTACAGTTTTGAATGCATGTTACAAAAAACAAAGCTCCTTCCCTGAGACACATCTCTATATACAGTAACAGCACACAAAACTCAGGTAGTTCCCAAATTAAAATAACATGCATACATTTTTGTACTGAGGAACTGAGGTGTAAAAAACGTACAATGTGTTCAGTTGCCTTACATAATCTTTGAGTATGTCCTGTAGTCTATGTTTCAAGTATGCACTACTGTACTGTCCTTTAATGTCATCTGATGAAGGAATACTCAAAGAACATTAACCTAGGTACTGTGGTAACATTGGGCTATATTCATTACAGGTGTTTTTCATTTTTTACGACATAAATGTTCTAATCTTTTTGTTTTTTTCAACTTTGTGCTAAAGTTTGACTTTAATTATCTCCCGTTTTCCTTCATCAACCAATGCAAACTTAATTTAAATATATGCCACACCCCAGTATGAGTGTTTCAGATAACTGTATTATTTAAGTTTCTAAGACTATCATTTTCTGTACATGTATTTGATAGATACAGTTTGCTATGTGGAAAAGAGGCTCTGACTCCACTCATTGCTGCTGCAGTGTAATGAATGAAGATGATGTAGCATCAGAGTGGGTCATAATATCGTTCTGTGTGTGAAAGTAACAGAATTGAAATATACAGAGAGGGAATCTTAAACCAGGTTTAAACCAGGTTCTAGGTTGCTGGTCACAAAGTCCCCCACTGACAAAGAATGCTTTTAAAAAAGAGTCATAAACTAACTGCTGAACAAACAGCTTATCTTCACGATCGCTGAATGACTCTTTTGGCGCCGCAAGCCAGACAGCGTTGGGTACTCTGACACCTAGGACAGAAAACAGTCCATCTTATAAATCCAGTCGACAAGGGCCGGAATAGTGGACCAATTGAGAACAAGGGCTTGCATCGGAATGAGAACAACCAATGGGAAATACTCCACATGGACTCAGGCACTGCCCAAAATAACCAAATTCTCAAAACACAGGGGTAAAGAGAACCTTACAAATGGTTGAACGCGACACTGAAACAGGGCTCCCGACACGAAATCCAAGGTTCTGATACACAAACCAGTATTTGAACTGTGACAAGCTGGAGATCCAGCCTGCGACCAGCTGGAACAGAGATACTGTTTTCAGACACTCTAATACAAGATACCTATTCAAGTGTTTGCCTTGGTGTGGGAGTCCGCTGCGTAAGACATCTAAAATCATAAAAGTACTTGTAATCAAATCTCTAACTTAGCTCCGACTGATCACCGAAGAAAAAGTTGGATGAACATTCGACATACATTGAAATATGTTCAATTTATTGAGCTAGCAGTGCCGGAGCTTTGCGGTGAAATATCCCAGATATAACTGGACGAAGCGTGCACATATTGGTGGAAGACTTGCTGTTTCAGTGGAATACCTAAATAGTTAACGACTTGTTCTTTGCAAAGGCATATGTTTCATACCCTAAAGTGGAGACGAAATGCGAGGAAGGCAGACCCTGGAGCCTTGACCTGTCCTTGCCTGCAGGAGAGCCTTCGAGCACTTGTATTGTTGAAGATACAAACCAGCTGGATGAGGCAGCGAACTTCAGTTAAGTATTCAATGAGTAATGTTTTAATCCTCTTATGAACTTGAGAATAAGCAGACCTTAAAGTAAAATTTATGTTTTGTTTTAGGTGGCATGTAAGAAAAGTATTATTGCTTTCAATTCATGCTTTGAAGTTAAAGAACACTATAGCAACTGTTTGTATGTGATTTATACAAATTGGTGTGGGTTTTACAAGGCAATTATCTTTCTGTGTTTAACCCTTAGCGGTCCATTTATTCAACGCTTGTCAGGCACGTCAGATCCAACTTATTTTCACATGTGCTGTTTATTTTACAGGCGCTGTTTAATATTTTTTTTCACCAGAATAAAACAGGTTTAAAAGGCACTGCATAGCAAAGGACATCAGTATTGCATCTCCAGCCAAGCCCCACTCCTAGTTTGCTGTATTTTTCACATACATTTTCATAGTCGTGCATACTGATAAATCCTCTCCTGATCACTTGTTTTATCACAAAACTCCTCAATAATGTGATCTAAGTCATTATTTTATTACTATAAACATCTCAAAAAAACTCTGCAAATGTCAGTGATATTCTTTGAGCTCTGGAATGCAGAAGCAGCTACCTTCTTTGTTTGTGACTGTGTTATCTCTGGTGCAGGGACTATGTGTATTGTTCAGATACGCCCCCTTTTTTCAGCTTCATTCTGCTCCTATCGGTGTCAATCAGCCATTGAAAGGTTTTCTGCATTTAAGGCTAGAATCCAAATTTAGCTGTCTTGATAATAGATAATTCTCGATAGGTTGTCTGGATACAAAGAGTGTTTTTATCTCGCAAGAGTGAGAATTGCCTTCTGAACCAAAACTGTTTATACAGTATATGAGACTGATTTAACAATGCTGTGATTATCAAATATTAACAAAAGTAAATTTTTCTGTTACTAACGATACCCCTGTTAAGACTAAATAGCTGTCAGGAATGCAGTTGTAACCTTTAAGGGAATCTCCCGTAGATTGCGTTGGAATGCTGATCAACCAGCGGGAGTGGGGTGTCGTTGTTTATATTTCCTTCTGTACTGTTTGGTTTAGTTAATTCTTCCTTTCTGTATTATTTTAGTTTAGTTGTTTCACCTTTAATTTTTCCTTTATTTTGTTTTATTTCTAATAAAACTGTTCCTTTGTATTCACTAGAAACATTGTCTAGTCTGATTATTTTGACTAGAGGTTCTACGTGATTTGAATTCAAAGAAGGTATTTTATTAATACAATTTAAACTAGGCCAAATACAAATATACCTTGCACACTACAATGAAATAAGAAAGAATGCATCAGCAACAAGTAATTTATTTTATGATATTACCAGATAAAGAGATAAAACAGAGGTTCAGATTGATAAAAACAAAACAAAAAAAACAAACAAATAAAATACAACAAACACACATCATAGTTTTGAGTTTTATTTTTAAGACACTGCTATTTATTCGCACATCCTTCCACAATACAGCCTAGAAAAAAATAAAATACTTCTACTACAGCACCTAGTGGGCTACAAAGCTATGTTTTACTTAACATAATTTGTGAGTATTTTTTATGAAAGGATGCATTTGTTCTTTCTGTTCTACATTTTAAAATAGTAGATTTCATTGGCCTTTTCTTTGTTAACTGTGTGTAAGACTAAGTCGACCTATCCCATTCTGCTTAGGTCACATGTTACATTTAGAAAAGTGTGGATACACTTTTATCTTGAATGGTCAGCATCTTAAAATTGTGTTCTAAAAATGTATTTGTTAAGAGTTCCCAAAGTGAGTTCTGTGGTTATACAACTTTAGAAAGTAAAGGCTAGTTTATACTTCCGACTGCGACCCAATTTTTGGCAGGGGTTATAGCATTCTGTGGCCTGTGGTCCGGACCACTCAGCGCTGTGACGTCACAGTGGTCCGGACCACTCGGACCACTCAGACCACTCAGTCACAGTGGTCCGGACCACTCCAGCTGTCGTTGTTATGTTCCGATTTCACCGTTTCCTTTCATTTTATTTATTTGCAATTATGTTATTTTACAAATACATATGTTACAGTAATACATGCCAGTGTTAAGGTTTATAATAATAAGTACAGGAGACTCTGTTGCTCTTCATTGCGCTAAGTGGTCCAAACAACTGCCACTGTATTGTTTTCACAGTCCGGACCACTCTGACCAGTCACAGTCATAGTGGTCCGGACCACTCATACCACTCAGTCACAGTGGTCCGGACCACTCCAGCTGTTGCTCTTATGTTCTGATTTCACAGTTTCCTTTTCATTTTCTTTAGTTGCAATTATGTTATTTTACAAATAAGTATTGTAGTGATCTCAGTTCCCGCAGGCAGGCGCATCACACAGGGCGAGACAATCCATACGCAGGTGAAGAGCAGACGCGAACCTGGGACCTCTCACACTAAAGCATAGCACCGATACCACTGTACAAAAGAGCCGGCTCCTTTGCAAGGAGCACATAAATCGGGCTTATGTCTTTGCATGTGATTACGTCACCTACCAGCATTGCTGCTGCCTTCCACTGTGCACGCTACAGTATGTTACAGTAATACATTCCAGTGTTAAGGTTTATAATAATAAGTACAGGGGTGTGACAGGATGACGAGTGGCAGTGATATGGTTTGGACTGGACCACGCAGCAGCAAAGGGCAGCAAAAGTCCCTCAGTAGATTATTATACATTTACAGCCTACAGTGGCATTTTTATTACAAGAAGTATTTGGAAAATAATATATACGCGGATTGTTATTTTACTATTTACCTCTTTTTAAAAATAGATTTGTAAATGTTTTTATTTAAAGAGTTTTAACTGTGAAATCAGTATAACGCCAGTTGTCTGGACCACTCAGCGCAATGAAGAGCAACTTAGTACCCTTGTAACAGGGCTAGGAGCCCTGTACAGTATTGTTTGTTTATTTTTTAGAACGGGGTCTCCCCCCCTCCGCCCCTATGTTATTTTGTATTTGTCTGTTATGATTTATTTATTGTATTTGATGGCGTGTTATTGTTTATTTGGGATTTATTGTATTTATTAATGATGGTGAAAGCAGTGTGTATTTATATATGATGGCGAAGGGCCGCGTTGTTTTGTTATTGTTTTTGTTTGTGTTTTGTTCTGGTAGAGGCAAGGAGCAGCTTGACCTCTGCCAGGAATAATTTAAAAAGCCTTGTGCAGAAGGTTGCCATCTCCCAAGTTAATGAAGTGATTAATTTGTTGCTGAATCAGGAAATGGTCACCTGCATTTAAACCCGGATGGGTGAACGGAGGAGTGTACGAGAGCGTGAGGAGAGAACGAGAACAAGCTAAAATAACAGATTCCAGGAACAGTGACAGCAACTGCCCAGCCTGACCTAGAATCTTATTATTATTTTGTGTTTGTGATTTGTTTTGGTTCAAACCTTTTCTTTTGTGTTCTTTGAGCAAAGTGTTTTGTTTTTGTTCAAATATTTTATTTATTTTTGGTTGTGTATAAATAAATGGTGCACCACATGTCTTTTGGACTGCAGTACTTGCCTATGTGTTTTCAGTTCCTGCATCTGGTCTGACGTCACCATGCATCATCCTGTCACACCCCAGTACTTATTATTATAAACCTTAACACTGGCATGTATTACTAAAACATATGTATTTGTAAAATAACATAATTGCAAATAAAGAAAATGAAAAGGAAACTGAAATTGGAACAGAACAGCGACAGCTGGAATGGTCCGGACCACTGTGACTGAGTGGACAGAGTGGTCCGGACCACTGTGACTGAGTGGTCCTAGTGGACCACTGTGACGTCACAGCACTGAGTGGTCCAGACCACGGGCCACAGAATGCTACAACCCCTTCTCATTTTTGGTGTTAGTCAGTGGTCTCTGATGGTTAGAATGACATTATCCGCACTGACACGAGCTGCATCTTTTTTGAAAAGTTATATGGCCTTTTCTTGTGTGTCTACAACCAAAAAATGTACAGGCTGAGATTATGTTAAAAAAATCCAACATTTGTCGCATGGTCGCAAGCCAGTGAAGCGCGATGGAACAAGTTTTTGAGGAACTCAATAAACATAACCAACAGAACAGGATTTTAAACTTGTCTCCAAACTGAATGAAATTAAAGCGTAAATGAACCTTTGCTAAAATAAATATTGGTGCTTACATAGGCTACCATGTGCAGCAACTATCTGTATAACAATAACAAATAGTAATTAATACAATGTAATTTTATTTGTATTATTGTTATTCTTTTTATATATTTGAGTCACTGTGGTAGGTAATGGCTGAGTGGTGAGGTCAGGCTAGGGTGAGGAACTGAAAACACAAACAGGCAGTACTGCAGTTGAAAAAGAGACGAGTTGTGCGACGTTTATTTTCAAACACAACCAAAAATAAATAAAATATTTGAACAAAAATAAACACTGCCCACAGAGCGAAAATAAATCACAAACACAAAATGAAACCCATATAGGTCAGGCTTGGCAATTGCCTTCACTGATCCTATCTTTATATTTTTAATTTCATTTTCTCTTACTCTCTTAGTCTCCTCGGTACACCCACCGGGAGTGCAGAGAGCTGCAGGTATTTATACAGGTGACCATCTCCCGATTAGCAACAAACTGGACAGCAGCGATCTGGGAGTCTCATTCTGTCAGAGATTCTCTACTTTCTTTTAGGTTGTATTGGATTTAATGTTGTGTTAAATATTTCTGATGCAAACAAATAAAACACAGTCAATACGTTAATTTATAATTTTATTTGGTTAGTTCTGAGAAGGCATGTTGTTGAGCTGTTTTGGGCAATCGAGCTGGCTCATGACATCCAGTTCACCAGTTATATTTATTAACATGGAGGGCAGACACGTGTTGTCTATGGACGGGAATTAATTCAGTTAGACATTTATTCTTAAACAGCTGCATTAATACTATAACAAGGGCATAACGCAGTTCATGTTATGTGGTTGTATACAGAATTGTAAACCCACAAGATATATACAACATGACAGACCAGACACAGCAAAAACTAATAATAAAAAAAGCCTCCTGCATTATGATTAAGGTGAACTACAGCACTGCTAATCATAAAATTGCCCATCAGCCACTACTTTCTGTCATCTTGGAATCAACAGTAACAACTGACCTGCTCCCTTGGAATATTTATAGTTAAGAATAAACACGCTCATTAACATTTACATGTGAAATGCAGGTTTCATGTGAAACTGGATGTGGATTTTCCCGTTTGTTTCATCATTTACATGAGTAAATGAGATTCACCCTATTCCTCTCTTGGTCATTTTTTTTAGCCACAAATCTGATTTAGCCGAGTAATTCTTCCAAACGCAAAACACCATTTCACATGTAAATTGACCCGCATGGAAACCCCATTATAGTCTACTTAAATAAATAAATAAACAAAACAACAAAATTGATAAATATTAACATTTTTTTACAGAACCTCTCGAGTCTTGCCAACACTTCTGTACATCGGTAACCCTAAAATGGTATACCCTAAAGCACAGAGTTTGTTTCTTATTGATTCCTGTATTGTTTTTCTTCTTAAAGGCGATACCACTTTTGATCCAATTCAAAATGAACAATGTTTAATTGCCTCCTCTATCAAAACACCATTTTCATTTGATCTTAAGGTTTTCTGTGGCAGCTTTTATTTTTCTTATCACTATCTGAAGGATTGTTTTCATCCATCTTCTATTTGACCAATGAAAACGCAAATTAACGTTTATCAAGGTGTGTTACCAACAACAAGATCGGAATTCAATACTAATTAGAATAATAAGGCCACATTCCCATGAGGAATTATAGATGCATTCAAACCCATTCTCAAAAACATGAATTGCCTATTTTTTTTAATGAATGCACAGTAAAATCATGTGTGGTGCCATATCGCAAACCCAGCAAAACAACGACAATTAATAATAAATACAGCTCATTCTGTTAGATATACAGTAGGAAAGGAGTTTCCTTTCTTGAGATCACAGTTCCATTGCTGTTGTTGCAAGAGGTATAACATAGAGCTTTGAAAAAATATTAAAATAACAATAAAAAGTAGGCTTGAGTTTGACCTTCTCAAAGTATATATATATATATATATTATATATATAATTCTATTATATATATATATATATATATATATATATATATATAATATATATGACTATAAGTTAAGTAAAGTCGCATGACAGAGTAAATGTTTCCCTCGGTTAATGTATCACAGCACTGAAGGTCTGTGTATTTTTAGATTCATGCTGATATAGCTGCCTGGCATCTGCTGGATGATCTTTGTTGGCCCTTACCCTAATTCTGACAGACTGCTACCTCAGTTTCCATCTCTGTTAATTGACATCCGACTTCATCCTTATCTAAACTGGTCTTGGTTTCTGTTAACAAAGCAAACACTTGAAGAAGAAGAAAAAATCCCAACAGAGGTAGAAAGCATGTTTGTGTTCTTTGATGCTTTCTACTCAATAATTTAATCTAGCATTTGAGTGGAACTAAAGAAACTTCTTAATTTTATCAGTTTAAGGGACAGATATGGCATCTTGTTTTCTGAGGTATAAAAGTCACATGTTCAATGTCCCATCAAAAAAGTTTGAACCTATAAGCCACTTGTAGATGGCGACATTTAGCAAAATAAGTGTTCTTACATTTTCGTCTCCGCCATTTTCTGAGCAATTAACATCAATCGTCGTGTATATATTAGTTATATTAGTGTTTATGTACATATTGTTTAAGGTAATCAAGATTTAAAAAAATCTTAATAGTTAAAGGTATATATAGATTTCAAGTATCATGTGTATTTTTGAATGACATAAAGCTATGTTCATAAAATATTTCGTAGTATGTAGGGGCCAAATCTGTAGCCTGGTCAGGGTTGTTTGTCTGCAGTTGTACGAATACACTCGATTTGCTATGGCGGATTTATTTGTAGGTATTATGCAATAAAAACTACATTTTATCTTATTTCATTATTTTTTAATTATTCTTAAATTATGTTTGTATGGATGTTTGTGAATAAATTCCATTTAAATTACATTTTTTTTACGTTCACAAACAAAAGCACCGTCCTTTAATATATACGATTATGTAATAAGCAAGGTAATTTCAGTATTAGTTAACGTAGCGGTACAAATATTTTGTTTGTAGTTTCAACATGTTTAAAATGAACCTACTTTAAAAAAAGTACAGAAAGACGTATACTGTCATGAATAAGTTATCGCATTTTTGTATTTTTGTTTTTATATTCCTTCAATACATGTTTTTTAACCCCAGTCGGTAACGACTTATCCAATGTTCAAGCAAGTTATTCCATATAAACTGGGAGATTTGAATGTGCTACTGTTAGTTATTTGATTTTATGCCTCAAAAACTAAATCAAAAAACGAAAAAAATCATTAATTCTCCACTCACATTATCTTATATTTTATTGAAAACAAAACAAATATAGCCATAGATTTATGGTTCAAAGTTTAATGTACAATGTTGTTGTACATAAAAGTTAATTATTGTTTGTATTGCAAAGCACTATTGTATGCATATGTGTTTAAATAGTCATTTCGATTAACCAGTTTTCGATTAATTTTTTTTGCAAAATGTAAAAAGAGATATGCAATCTACCTTATTTTCATCAGTCTTTCATAAACTCAGCAAAGAAAACTTCTAGCAAGTCAGATTTTATGTGTGTAATGTTAGTTTTACTTATTACATGAATGAGTGTTTAAGCTATGAATGAACTTCAATTGCCCACATATTCAGTACTTCAGAATTTTACACTGTAATAAGGCACTATAATTTTATGATTTGTTATCCAATTACTTGTTTTCTGTATACTTTTCTATAGTTTCTGCTAACCCGGCAATTATTTGTTCAGCTTACAAACTATTCCAGCAATAGCTGCATTTTAAAAGACTCCTCATGGCTCTTTTTCTGAAGGGCGGTCATTAGCATACCGCAGTCTGAGTGCTTCAGATCTTGAGGTTTCCATGATTGGGGTACATGTCTGTTGCTTTTCACAGTACAGTACGTTTCGTTCGATCCATCGCGAGCCACTTGTGAACTGAGTTGTGCTTTTTTGCAAATGCTGCTGTTCTAGGAGCACCCAGGAGACTCTCAATGGACACACTGGTGAATGTAGCCACGTGTTGAGGAACGTTTAGGACATGTTGTGAAGTTGTGAAGTCACTAAGATCCATGTGCCTTCCTCTGATTGTTGCTAAATAGTTTCAGACAATTCGTGCATAGGCCTACTGTTTGACAGAATTAGTGATTTTGAAATCAGAAAGTTGCAGTCAATGCAGTCAGACTACTAGTAAAATGTATACATTGTGCGATCAAACTCTACATTGTTAAAAGAGTAGCTAAAATACACTGTTCAAGTTACATCCAAGGTAAATAACAATTTCTTTCGTCAAGTTACATCCAAGGTAAATAACATACTGAAATAAATTACAGCCTGATACTTACAGGACCTTGAACACAGGGGTGGGCAATTCCGATCCTGGAGGGCCGATGTCCCTCCTGGCTTTTGTTCCAACTGTGCACTAAATTACTTAATTAGACCAATAATTGCTAATAATTAGTACAATTAAGTAATTTAGAGCAAGGGATTTTTTAGAGAATATACATGTTTAAACTTGGCACCCTTCTTCCAGGGAAGATGCTGTTCAGTGCCGTTTAGATCAAGAGGCTTTGGTGGTTTAACAATGCTACTGTTGCGAATGGGCATATCTCCTGCCACTTTAATTATACTATTATATTAATTAGTTATTGTTATTATATAGGAATATATAACTGTTATGAGGGTAACATGCAGTAGGTTACTATATTCAAACTGTAATATAATTACCATGTCATTTGCACACAATTATAAATATAAAGGTGATGAGTGGTGACATTATACTTATTATGTACTCGTTGCCACTTAATTAAAGCACTGCTGAGTTATCAGGGGACAAACCCGTTCCCCTATTCAGTCCCAAAGGGGGTTATTCTTAATTAGCTACATAGTGCTAATTCAGTCTCTTTGCTCTTGTGTGAACAAGTCTGTCAGTGCATTTATTAACTAGAACAGAAATATATTTTTAAATGTTTGTGCAAACTAAAAAAAACTCCACTGTCCACAGAAAGTGATTTTAAATGTTTCCATACCCTCAGTCTGCACGATTCTCCATTGGATCATCCCCATGGTTCTGACCCTTGGTCGGCTTCTCTTGCTTGGTGTTCACATCTTAAAAGAGAGAAAATACTGTCAAGATATTTAGCATAGGATTAACTTCTTATTTAGCTGTCTTATGACTGGTTTCTACACCATAGCTTATACTTTGACACATTTGTAGGCAACATACCTTTAATAAACATTAGAAACATTCAGTACTGTCAGCCAATGAGCTTCCAGTTCTAGCAGGCTCTAATAAACGGTAAATGCCCACTGGAACATCTCAGCACCAACTTAAATTAAATCAAATTTAAAATACTAAACAAAGACACAACTGATCCAAATTAATTTTATTATTCACCAAAGCCAGCCAATCAATACTGTACCTGCAACTGCCGACAACCAGTCACAGAGTGTCAGCGCGACTGGAGCACGACACAGCATCTTTCAACAACAACAGAGAGATATGGTTCAGTAATATTGCTCCATTCATATAAATTCAGGAGAGAAAGGCTGGCTGAAGGTAGAAACATTGTGAGTTAGAAGGCATTTTAGAGTGGTATTTAATGAGAGATTGTATTGGTAGTTCAGACCCCATCGTACACGAACTGTTCAGTAATTGCTCCATTCATTCCTCAGGTTAACAAGTTAAAAAACAATAAAAATTGATTTACTAAAATAAGTAATTGTTTTTTTTCTCTTTATATGTATGTCATCCTTGTTCTTTATTGTTACAACTTATTTTTACTCAGCGGAAAGGTACCCGATTAATCAGTACAATTTCAGGGTAAATCTAGGTTTTAAGGTGTTCTTTTTTTGTGTAAAAAAACAATAGTAAAATTAGTTTTCTAATAGCGATATTGCCCACTCGATGATGGCTCTACCATGTGATAGTTGACCTTGACTTTCGTTAGTGCCCTCACCTTTGGATCGGGCTGCATAACTCCCGTCATGGTCAACTATCACACGGTAGAGCCATCATCGATGGGCACTATCGCTTAATGAATTTATCTTAAACAAAATGTTAGGTTATTATCATAACCCTGGCTCCCTGTAATAGAAATCTAACCATTAATGGGTTTTTACCGCCTAAAGACCTGAATCCTCAATATTGTACACCAAAGCTGCTCTGAGCCTGTGACGCAGTTGCGACCCTGCCCTCGAGGGATCAAAAGGACTGCGCTCACAAATCTCAGCATAATTTTTCATTCAAGCCTGCTGCGAATCATGGACACAGAAACCTTGTAGGTTAATGGTTACATTTCTATTTCAAGGGATCAGGGTTATGATAATAAACTAATGTTCCCTTTTAAGTACGAAATGTAACCATTACTGAATGGATGAGTATAACCAAGCTGTCGCAAAGCCATTATTGCAAAACGACCAAAATGCTACTAGGCTAAGCCGAGAGGTTGCCTTGTGTGTCACCTGTCAATATCCCAGTAACAAGTAGCTAGGGTGAAAAATTGAAAGAATTTCAGCTCTGAGTGTGTTGTAAGGGTCGACTGAGAAGCCACCCTTAACACTCTAGTTCCAAAACCAGGGTTTTGGGGATCCATATTTAGCCTGTAGAACCTAGCAAAGGTATGGGGATTAGCCCACACCACTACATTCCATATGTCCTTGACATGTCCTTTTCCTGTTATAAATCCCATGAAATTGCCATGCCCCTGGTGGAATGGGCAGTGAGCTTTTCTGGAGGGGGCAAGTTGGCCAGCTCATAAGCAGTCTTGACTGTGTCTGCTATCCACTTGGACAGCCACTGCTTAGACAGGACTTGACCACAGGACTTTGCCCCATAGCAGACAAAACATTGTTCAGACTGCCTCCAACTTTTTGTCCTGTCAACATAATATGCCAGGACCTGGACTGGGCAGAGCATATAGAGCTGTCGCTTCCTGTCAGACCGGAAAGGAGGTGGATGGAAAGCCTCCAGTTACACAGACTGGTTGACATGGAAAGCCGAGGTAGTCTTTGGCAAGAAGGCAGGATTGGTAAAGAGTGCAACCTTTGTCCTGGCCTCTGTAAAATATAAGCAGGCTTTCGCGATAGAGTATGTCTGCATCTCACTCACCCGTTTGTGGATGTGATAGCTAGCAAGGAATCCGCTTTAAAAGATAGCGATTTCATCTCAGCTGAATGCACGGGTTAAAATAGAGGTTTCATCAATGCATTAAGCACCACATTTACTCCAGCATGGGACGTCCTTTATAGGCAGACAAAGCCATCAAACCTCTTTCAAAAATTGCCCCGCCAGGAAGTGAGCTCCTGGGGAGCAAAAATGTCCTGCAAAAATTGTAGTATAACTGCCATGGGACATTGTGGGGTTGAACCCACAAGGCAGACACCATGTCTGGAAGATGCCCCACTTGTACCCAAACTGGGAATGCGTGGATGCTGCTCTGGCATCCTGTAAGAGAGTTACTCCCAAATGGCTCAAATGGGCCAGACCCAGAGCTACAGGCTTGATGGGTTGGGATGCCAGAAGGTTCTCCGTGCCTTACTGAGCAGGTGGCGGCACACCGACAGTCTCCATATTTGACCGCTCAGCAGCTACATCAGGGTTGAAAATCAGATCATCCTGGGCCAATATGGGGCTACTAGGAGCACGATCTTGCCTGATTTTCTCCAGACACAGCAGGAGCAGGGCGAGCCAAGGCATCTATTCTCAACGGTTCCCCACCTATCATGGAAAACCAGTGGGTGGATTCGAGGGAGGCAAAGAGGTCTATCTCTGCTCTCCTGAACTTCTCCCAGGTGAGGCTTACCACCTCAGGGTGAAGCCTCCACTCTGAGTTGCTGGGGACTCCCCTTGAGGAGGTCTGTTGCCCAGTTTGTCACCCTGAGCAGATGAACTACCCACAGTAACAGGTTCTCATGCACCAATAGAAAAAGCTTGCAGGCCACGCGATGATACTGGGCTGGACTGGACTGTGATTGATGTAGGTTGATGTGTTGTCTGTGCATATAAGCACATGTCTTCCTTGAAATTTGTGTAAAAAATTCTACCATGACCGTTCTTTGAGCTGAAAGACCGCGGCTATTCTCTGCACTATGCTGTCCGACATAGTGTATAGCATGGATCCGGAGTCCAGGCGCATGCCAAAATAGGAGGATGTCTGGGAAGGTGAGAGCAGGCTTTTTGTAAGAGGTTCCCTGAAAGGCGAACTGCAGGTACTTCCTTTGTGCTGGTTTTATGGGGATGTGGAAATACGCGTTCTTTAGGCCCACTGCGGTAAACCAGATGCCTGGCCTGACTGACTGCAACAACTATTGCATTGTCAACATTTTTAACCTTCTTCGGCTCAGATACAGGTCGACTTGTTTGAGGTCAAAGATCGGTCTGAGGCCACTATCCTGTTTGTGCACTAGGAAATACCTGGAGTAGAACCCTTCCTCCAACTGGAGGGGTCTAACATGTGAATAGCTCATTTTTTGCAGCAAAGCTGCTACCTCCTGAGACGCTATCACGGTGACCTGAAGTTAAAGTCACGGACCGAAAGGGAGGAAACCGTGCTTGAACTGCAGTGAGTAGCTGGTATGAACCAGATGTCCGTGGTGCGATACTCCAGATGACTCCCTGAAAAGGGGCCCTGGGCCTGTGGCAGCAACCCTCCCAGGGCTGCTGCACAGTTTATAACTTGGTGTGCGGAGTGTCCCGCCCCTTTATGTTTAGTGTTTTATGTTGTATGTAGTGTGTTAATATTGGTGTTTATCTATAAAATACACGGGATATAAATATGGGTTAGAGCGTGAGTGTTTAAAATGTATATTTGTATGTGAGCACGGGGAATTGCACTTTTATTAATTCACGTGCAGTTGTACCGAGACTCAAATTGAATGATTAATTAGCAATCAAGTCTCGGTTCAGCTGCATAAAAGCAGCATGTTTTCATTCACTCTGGGTTTTGTGTTCGGTGAGTGGAGAACGGGTGTGGAGAGGAGGTAAAAACAGTATAAAAGTATATAAGCAATTGCTACAACGTGCTGGAAACACCAGCACAGTGCTTGTTTAGTGCTCATCCACTGTTTGTCTGTCTGTCCGTTTGTTTGGCCAACGCACCCTTTATTTTCAGTGTTTTGTGTTTTGTTTAAATCTTTTGTTTATTTATTATTTAATAAATATACTGACTGCCATAGCATCTCAGTTTTCATCTGCTAGTCCTTGTTGTGGAGTGTGTTTCTGGTCTGACGTCACCACTAAAGCCGTCCTGTTCACACTTGGCCTGAGGTGTCTGCCTCTGCGCCGGGCGAAGGAACATATTGTAGCCCCACGGGACGGTTCTGAACACCACCCCTGGCAGCAGGTGCAGCAGCTGTGCCAATCTTTGAGGCTGCTGGGTAAATATCATCAAGGTTTATGTACTGATAAAATTGCCTCAATGTAGTGCCAGTATTGGAGATCCAATTAGTTATTTATATAGAAATTTACTGATCACTATCAGGGTGAAATAGCAGATTCAATATATCTGTCCTAGATATTGGCTAGAAACAGGAAAATCTCTGCTAATTCAAAGATGATTAAAAAATGTATACTTCTGGCAGCAGGTGCTATGTTGGAAGGAAAGATTAAAAGAGAGAAGCAATGTGAAATTAAAATGATTATGTTAGCCTAGCCACTGCCACTCTAAGGATGGAATTGTAGTCTTCAGATGTGAAAAACAAGCTTGTTAGTGAAGTAAGATGAATCCATCAGCATTCCAGGTGTGACCTGAGTCTATAACTGTGGTTATTATTTCACTATTCAGAGGTAATTTGAAGATGGCCACTGTCCAAAACCCTTTAAAAAATATATTCAATGGCAGCGCAGTGGTACTGCACTGTTTCAATGCAAAGGAACAACCTAGTCTGACATGTCAAAGCAACTATAAATCACATACAAGATGTCAACCAATCAGCAGATGTGAGTTGTCAAAATTCCATTACTTCTTATTGTGTGCACAGATTTAATCTCGTACATAGAACACACAATACATTTCTTTTAGTCTTTATTTGTAGTTCCTGAGCATAAAGATGATTTGTAATAAGATTCAGTCTTGAAAAAAGGACAAGGCGGCTCTCCTTATAACATTCCTAGATTTAGTTAACACGAGAACGGCCACAGCAGTCATTTTAACGGTTTGAGGTTTTCAAATTGAAATTACTCTGTGTGCCTGAAAGTTATGTGTTTTTCCCGTTTATGACTTTTTCTAAATACGTGCATTAAATACCCTGACGGTGCTTATAAGGCAGGACCACGAAAATAAGGAAGTTATAATCCCACCCAACTAGAACTGCCATAGAAGTAATTTTAACTGCCTTTTACAATACATGTTTTTATTTTGAATAAAACCTACAATATCTTTTATTTTGAATATAACAATATCAGTAGGAGAGATTTCATCTTGAAGCTAGCCACATCGCTTCAGCAGAAACATTTTGATCAGAAAACTGCAAAGCAGCAGGCTGCAGCAGTTCAACCTGGATTCAGTGCTACACTGAGTGACATTTTTACAGTTTTGTATGTAAATGTACCTGTTACACATTAGTTTCTTTTGAAATGTTTATTTTATTATAGTTCTTGGTTTTTTCAATTAGTGCTTACAGGATGAGCCAGTGTCGTTTAACTTGACATCACGACCAGGTACTGCAATGCTTGGCATTAGCTCTGGAAAAACAGCTTAATAAGATCAACAGCTCACCACCAGTAAGAGAATGGCATTCCTCTATTCAGCAACCATCAATGAAAAGGAATGGATGGCTTAGGTAAGTAAACTGGGCTGGGTAGGGAGGGGCAGGGTGTTGCTAGGATGCCAGCATCACTGTCGAGCCTACCTGAGGTGTTGTGGGCTAGTCGACAAAACACACCGAAGATGGGAGGTGCCCATCTGATGACCCCTACGAAGTGTCCCACCCAGACCATTCCAGACGATTGCCATGCTGTGGCACTAAGGAAGCCACACTTTGGTTGATCCCTGGAGCCAGCATTACACTTCATGGAACAACACCTGGCCAATTGGAAATCCACATTACCTGGCATTGGAAAAGCGCTCACTGAAGGCTTATATATTACAGCAAAGCTCCATCTTGGTTGATCCCCACCACTATCTCATTTTATTTTGGCGAAAGCTGAGTACAATATTAGCATTACGTAAATAACAGATACTCTCATGTAATACAAAAATCTGCATTAATATGCTTTGGATGATGTCTCTTATAGGAGAAATCATTTTGCACTTTTAAGTGACTAGAACTAGCCTAAACGGCACAAGACATGAACTTGGTACAATGGTATAAAATATAAATGTTGAGAGTTCTACCACTGAATAACTATCACGGATTAGTTTATAGAGTAAATATTTTTAACCGGATGTCATTTTAGAATCCATCTTGCATGCATTTATTCAAATTATGCTCCACTGCTATGCAGCGCTTGATCTAAGGAAAGCATTTCTCTGAATGCAGCTGTTTAATGTAGATTCAAACATACTTTCCCTTCCATACATTGCACTTGTTGTATAAACAGAATGTTAATGGAGTAAACGGAATGCTAGCTGTAGACAATCCACCTAACTCCTTTGGCGGCCTGTCAACTAATCAGCCATCCTCATTTGTGAAAGTACAGTACTCCATGATTGTCATGATTTTAATGGGGCATACTCAATGTGTATACACTGAAAATCCTTTCTACAGCAGTACCTGATTGGTACTAGTTGTTCTGTAATGTTTCTGGAGCACTGTGCATTGCACACTGTGTTCTGATAAAAAGCAATTGTATTGCCATTGCTTGCAATTGTGTGGTCTGCTTATGGTTAAGCTTAGGTTTCTTCATGGTAATGGCATCCTTATGGTATTGTTCAACCCTTCTGACTTCATCTGCTTCAGCACAAAATAATAAAATAAATGGGTGATGGACCATTTATACTCAGGTCTTATCTAATTTTAACTAACTGAAAAGAGAGTAGGCATTCAAATTAGAGAGAGAGAGCGAGAGAGAGAGAGAGAGAGAGAGAGAGAGAGAGAGAAAGAAACAAGGGCAACTCCTGAAATTGATTTTGCTGAAACCTAAATTCAGAGAATTGATTTTTACATTGATTGTCAGGCACCCAGAAAAGTATTTAATTGACTGGAAAGCTCAATATTAAAATGGCGGTTCCAGTCAAGTGGAGCTCGACTAACGCTTGTAAGGCTGCTTTGCTGGCACCAAAACAAGAAATAGTTTTTGTCTAACAAACAGGCAGCAGAAAAATTGCCTGCATATTAAACACTGCCCTAATCCCGGATTTATGACAGACTGTCTATGATCCAAAATGGAACACTGCTACATCTGAATAAACCCCACACTTTGCTTAGTCCTCATGTGCTTATTACATTATTACCGGAACTTGATAGTCTAGTGTGTAAACATATTAAAAATCACATTCAGTAACCTCTTTCTAAGTAGCTTTCACACTAGCCATGTTAATCATATGGCGACACTGTTTTGTTGAAGACCAGTTCATATTGCTGCATTCTGTGCCCCAGTTTGAACAATCGACCCACCCCAACCCTTAGTGAAAGTCATATTTTCACCATTAATTTCTGTTTTTCAATAAACATGCACAAACAATGCCTGAGGGGAAATATCGCAGCTCACGTGAATAGAAAAAACTGCCTAGAAGTAGTTGGAGTTCGGAAGTTTCGGATCAGATATTTTATTCTTTTTAATTGTTTTTAGACAGTGCAAGAGCGTGTGACTCAGGCACCATTTTTTCTTGAACATTTTAATGCTATAGTGCTATGTTTGATGTTAATTTTGTATTTTGTGTTGTATTTTCACACTGGACACTGCAATTTCTTACTTACAGAGATTATGTAAAGCCCGTTATTTTTGGGGGCCGAACATTTCATGTGTGTGTGTGTGTGTGTATGTATGTATATATATATATATATATATATATATACAGCTCTGGAAAAAATTAAGAGACCACTGCAAAATTATCAGTTTCTCTGGTTTTACTATTTATAGGTATGTGTTTGGGTAAAATGAACATTTTTGTTTTATTCTATAAACTACCGACAACATTTCTCCCAAATTCCAAATAAAAATATTGTCATTTAGAGCATTTATTTGCAGAAAATGACAACTGGTCAAAATAACAAAAAAGATGCAGTGTTGTCAGACCTCGAATAATGCAAAGAAAATAAGTTCATATTCATTTTTAAACAACACAATACTAATGTTTTAACTTAGGAAGAGTTCAGAAATCAATATTTGGTGGAATAACCATGATTTTCAATCACAGCTTTCATGCGTCTTGGCATGCTCTCCACCAGTCTTTCACATTGATGTTGGGTGACTTTATGCCACTCCTGGCGCAAAAATTCAAGCAGCTTGGCTTTGTTTGATGGCTTGTGACCATCCATTTTCCTCTTGATCACATTCCAGAGGTTTTCAATGGGGTTCAGGTCTGGAGATTGGGCTGGCCATGACAGGGTCTTGATCTGGTGGTCCTCCATCCACACCTTGATTGACTTGGCTGTGTGGCATGGAGCATTGTTCTGGAAGAAAACTTGCTTCCTTCTGCTATGACAATGTTCCCCAACTCTGAGGATTGTTTTTTCCAGCAGGACAATGCTCCATGCCACACAGCCAGGTCAATCAAGGTGTGGATGGAGGACCACCAGATCAAGATGTGGTATGATGCATCTTCCACTTCTTAATGATGGACTTCACTGTGCTGAGAGGGATAATTAGCACCTTTGAAATTTTCCTGTACCCTTCTCCTGCTCTGTGCCTCTCTACCACTTTATCCCTGACTTGTTTTGAAAGCTCCTTGGTCTTCATGGTTGCTTTGTTGGATCACTATGTGAGTTGTAACTTGAAAGTCTTTATATACCTGAGGGAAATTATCTACAAGTTAAACCACTTTGAGTACACACAGGCTGAAACCATTTCACTAATTTTGTGACCTTTCAAACAAATTATTTGCACCTGAGCTGATGTAGGGCTGCAGTAGCAAATGGGGTTGAATACTTATGCAACTGAGATTAATCTGTTTATCTCTATAAATCTTACTTATTTAAATTCTATATGCATATGAGTACGCTCAGGTGCCAACGAAATGTGAAAACTTTGCAGGGGGGAGAATACTTCTGCAAACCACTGTATGTGTGTGTGTGTGCGTGTGTGTGTGTGTGTGTGTATGTATATATATATATATATATATATATATATATATATATATATATATATATATATATCGACTTTAATATTTATCTTAGTGTTTTTCACCTACAAATGTGATTTTTCATGATGTGGTTTTGCACTGGACACTGCAGCTTTAAAATCTTATGTTAGTTTTGTGAAAAGATTTGAAATGACAAAGCAGTGGACATACTGCAGCAGGTTTGACTTGTCTTTCACCAGTCATTAAATATACTAACTGCACTCGATCCTTTGTCACGACTGTGTGCTGTGCTCTACCTTTGCATTTTAAGCATGCCTAATTGTAAACATAATCTATCTACCAAAATTAAAAATACTCCCTTTGCAATAATAGCGTTATATTTCACCCCTGCCTAAGTGAAGCCACCCCCACCCACACACACTTTTGCCTTAATGAAAACTTTATGCCCCGTATGCATTGACTCGGCAGATTCTGGTATAATTTTTTTTTTAAATCAACACAATATAAAGTGCTTTTGAGTGAAGTCAATCCAGACTCCCAAATCATGCTATCAAAAAAACTGATGGACCTTGGGTGCATTTACTTATGCAACAATGAATGTTTGAAAGGTTTATTACATATTCAGAACAATATCAGAGCGACAGTGCACTGTCTGAGTGGAAACAGGTGTTTCTTGTCCAGTGCTGAAGGTTTTTATTCTTTGAGCCACTGCAGATGTTACCTGTCACAAAATGTTGCATGTCTGTTGACTTGATACACCACATCCCGCTTGCGACGTATTATTATTTTTTCTTTTTTTAAGAACACCCTTCAGCCTTTCCATATTTGTTGCTGAACAGTTGCAAATTGACACACATGCTTTACTTCACAATACAACCCAATGCAATTCACTCGCCAAATGTTTTAAGACAGCAACTTAGTTAAAATTTAAACAAGATCAATACATTTACAGCTTTAAAGCCAATAGCCCTGCCATCTGTATTAAATCAATCTAACAGTGGGAAGCATGTTACTGATTTAGTGGTAGCAAAATAACTATTGAAGGTTTAAACAACTTATCAACACTGACTTTCCTCCATCTAGTTTTTTGGTCAAGTTTTGATGGTCTGATTAGAAACCAAGATAAGCAGACCTAAAATAGTGTAAGCTCTTATATAACTTTACTTCTACAATATTCAAATATTAAATGCAAAATCATAAAATTGAACTTTTTTTTTTGTATGACAGGATACCAAAAGGAGGTTGCTCCACATCAATGTTAAGCAATATTTTATGAAAATAAATGTTTCTGTAGAGGGTATAAAAAAATCTAAAAACCCTTCTTTATTCCAAAAAGTCCTTAGCAGAAGCCGACTCTTCACTATTTCTGCCTTTCCTTTTCATGGGTTCCTCTGATGAGGGGATGTCTTCAGCATCTAGTATGATATGAAAATTTAAATTACATAACAGCCCACATAAAATATGTTATGGATCTACAGGTCTACACCGTATGTCATTGTAATTTAAATAATAAAGCCTCAGATGCACAATGGGCTTGATAGTCAAAAACTACATGGATCTGCTGTATTCATAACTGAAATACAAAACAACTAAAGTCACAGTTTGCTTTATTACTGTGTATTTTATTCCTATAAACATATTTCGTGTGGCATGTCTGGTTCTTTCCTACATTTTGTAATTGCTATTTGAATTGTTTGTTTGTATTATTGCTGTTTTCAGATAGCTTTTTATTGCAAAGTTTTGTATGTTTCATAAATACTGAATACACACAATGCTCTTTATGTGGCACTGATAAGATAAGGTATAATATATAATTGAATATGGGAGATTCCAAACCTATAAGCCTTGTCTCCATGACAACAAGTTGACACCATAACAGGCTTACTTAAAGAGAACACGAAGAGGTAACACATTTGTAAGACACAGAACCCAACGCTTACTGACCAAAACAGTCTGTTGTTGATACAGTAAATTTAAAAAAAGCACACAATCCTTTACAGATATATTCACTCACAGTATCCACCACTGACAGACACAATTCAAATGCATTTTGTACAACCCATGTTAAACCAGCATAATGTAGCAATCAATATAATTTTCACACCTCCTGCCTAAATTTTGACTCTCCATTTCAGCAGTGTTGTCAGGTTTGTCAGCTTCTTCTGGTAAATAATAATACATTATGTTCACTACCGAATAATATGCAACTGCTACAAGAGACAACACATAACAAAAAGAATGTGTCTACACTTTTTCATAGGGGTTTAGCAAATGGGGATGCATTCTGTAAGACATCTAAAAAGATATGTCTGCCCAAGATTTTTACATCACTGGCTGATCATGATTACACAGTTAAGGATGACAAAATATACATATCCTCCCTGATCTGCAGAAGTGCTACCTTCAGGCCCTGAACCAAGATTATGAAGCCACACTCCATTACAAGTTCCAGTGCTTTTACCAGGTGAGCTACTATATATTCCACAAGGTCTGTTTTCTGATAATGTAGAACATAAGAACATAAGAAAGTTTACAAACGAGAGGAGGCCATTCGGCCCATCTTGCTCGTTTGGTTATTAGTAGCTTATTGATCCCAAAATCTCATCAAGCAGCTTCATGAAGGATCCCAGGGTGTCAGCTTCAACAACATTACTGGGGAGTTGATTCCAGACCCTCACAATTCTCTGTAAAAAAGTGCCTCCTATTTTCTGTTCTGAATGCCCCTTTGTCTAATCTCCATTTGTGACCCTGGTCCTTGTTTCTTTTTTCAGGCTGAAAAAGTCCCTTGGGTCGACACTGTCAATACCTTTTAGAATTTTGAATGCTTGAATTAGGTCGCCACGTAGTCTTCTTTGTTCAAGACTGAACAGATTCAATTCTTTTAGCCTGTCTGCATATGACATGCCTTTTAAGCCCGGAATAATTCTGGTCGCTCTTCTTTGCATTCTTTCTAGAGCAGCAATATCTTTTTTATAGCGAGGTGACCAGAACTGCACACAATATTCAAGATGAGGTCTTACTAGTGCATTGTACAGTTTTAACATTACTTCCCTTGATTTAAATTCAACACTTTTCACAATGTATCCAAGCATCTTGTTAGCCTTTTTTATAGCTTCCCCACATTGTCTAGATGAAGACATTTCTGAGTCAACAAAAACTCCTAGGTCTTTTTCATAGATTCCTTCTCCAATTTCAGTATCTCCCATATGATATTTATAATGTACATTTTTATTTCCTGCGTCATGTCATTTGCCATGTGTCTGCCCAGTTCTGAATCTTGTCTAGATAATTTTGAATGACCTTTGCTGCTGCAACAGTGTTTGCCACTCCTCCTACTTTTGTGTCGTCTGCAAATTTAACAAGTTTGCTTACTATACCAGAATCTAAATCATTAATGTAGATTAGGAATAGCAGAGGACCTAATACTGATCCCTGTGGTACACTGCTGGTTACCACACTCCATTCTGAGGTTTTTCCTCTAATCAGTACTTTCTGTTTTCTACATGTTAACCACTTCCTAATCCATGTACATGTGTTTCCTTGAATCCCAACTGCGTTCAGTTTGAGAATTAATCTTTTGTGCGGGACTTTGTCAAAAGCTTTCTGGAAATCTAAATAAACCATGTCATATGCTTTGCAATTATCCATTATCGATGTTGCATCCTCAAAAAAATCAAGCAAGTTAGTTAGACACGATCTCCCTTTCCTAAAACCATGTTGACTGTCTCCCAGGACCCTGTTACCATATAGGTAATTTTCCATTTTGGATCTTATTATAGTTTCCATAAGTTTGCATATAATAGAAGTCAGGCTTACTGGTCTGTAGTTACCTGGTTCAGTTTTATTTCCCTTTTTGTGGATCGGTATTACGTTTGCAATTTTCCAGTCTGTCGGTACCACCCCTCTGTCAAGAGACTGCTGCATGATCTTGGTTAGCGGTTTGTAAATTACTTTTATCTTATTATCATTTATTTGAGTACTACTGGGAAGATCTCATCCTGCCTAGGGGATTTGTTTATTTTAAGAGCTCCTAGTCCCTTTAACACTTCTGCCTATTTAAAACTGGATAGGAACTGGATGACATGTGGGGCATGTTGTCAGTATCTTCCTTTGTAAAAACTTGTGAAAAGTAATCATTTAATATATTTGTTATTTTTTTTTCTTCATCTACGATTTTGCCATTTGTATCTCTTAAACATTTAACCTCCTTTTGAATGTTCGCTTGCTGTTGTAATATTGGAAAAACATTTTGGAATTGGTTTTAGCTCCCTTAGCAATGTTCATTTCTATTTCTGTCTTGGCCTTTCTAACTTCCTTTTTGACTTGCGTTTGCAGTTCTGTGTACTCTTTCTGCATACTTTCTTTTTGGTCCTTTTTTAATGCTCTGTAAAGTGCCTTTTTTCGCTGAATATTTTTTTTAATTGATCTATTAAACCATTTTGGCAATTTAGTTTTACATTTAGATTTGTCTACTTTAGGGATGTAATTGTCTTGCGGCTCTAGTACTACATTTTTGAAGAACAACCATCCTTCTTCTGTGGATGTTTTCTCTATTTTACTCCAATCTACTTCTGTTAGTCTCTGTTTCATACCTTCATAGTTTGCTTTTCTAAAATTGTAAACCTTAGCCTTAGTCATTACTTTTGGGGTTTTAAAAAACACTTCAAATGAGACCATGTTGTGGTCTAAGTTTGCCAGTGGTTCTCTGACCTCTGATTTAGTTATTCTGTCTTCGTTATTTGAAAAGACTAAATCAAGGCATGCCTCCCCTCTAGTCAGTGCCTTGACAAATTGTGTTAGGAAGCAGTCATTTGTCATTTCCACCATTTCAATTTCATCCTTCGTGCTACCCACCGGGTTTTCCCATTTTATTTGGGGGAAGTTGAAATCCCCCATTAGTATGGCTTCTCCTTTGCTACATGCATTTCTAATGTCATTGTATAACAGATTATTGTGCTCACCGTCTGAATCTGGTGGTCTATAGCATGCTCCTATTATTATGCCCTTTGAATTTTTGTCCGTTATTCTGACCCATATTGATTCGGTTTTATTTTCTTTGTCCAGGTTTAACACCTGGGCTTCAAGACTGTTTCTTATGTATAGCGCTACCCCTCCTCCTCTTCTGTCCTGCCTGTCTTTCCTATACAGTGTATACCCACAAATATTATATTCGTCCCCATCACTCTCAGACAACCACGTTTCTGTAACACCTATCACATCATAGTTACCTGTTAGTGCAGTAGCTTCAAGTTCTAGAATTTTGTTTCTGATACTTCTAGCATTTAGATAAATACATTTAATGGTTGTCTTACCTGAGTTGTTGTTCTTGTTTTGATGCGGTCTCCCTTCTGTTTATTTGTTGATTTCTCCCCCCTTCCTTTCTAGTTTAAATGCTTCTGAACCTGCTCGAGGATCTTTTCTCCAAGTAGACTGGTTCCCTTGTTATTTAAGTGCAGTCCATCCCGTCTATACAGATAGTCCTCATTGTAGAATGTGGTCCAATGATCAAGATAGGTGAAGCCTTCCCGTGTGCACCACATCTTCAGCCATGCGTTTTGATTAATTATTTCCAGCTGTCCATATGGTCCTTTGCAAGGTGCCGGTAGTATACCAGAAAATACCACAGTTTTGGTTTTCTCTTTTAATTTCCTTCCTAGTTCTCTGAATTTGTTTTGCAGGGATTTTGGTCTGTCTCTTCCAATGTTGTTTGTACCGATGTGGACGACTACTACCGGGTTGTCTCCTGTTCGTTCTAGGAGCCTGTCCACGTTCTCAGTGATGTGCTTGACCGAGGCTCCCGGAAGGCAGCACACTGTTGTAGTAAGGGAGTCCAAACTGCGAATTGAACTTGCTGTGTTTCTCAATATGGAGTCCCCAACAATCATGACCTCCCTTCTTTTTGCTGTCTGGTCACCACTGTCAATAGGGTCCTGGATGTTGTTCCTTTCATTCTCTTGTTGTTGGTTCTGCTCATCAAAATTCTGAAGTGACTCATATTTGTTGGTTGTTCTGATTTCTGGTGGTTGTGTTTAACGAAGTTTCTTTTTTCCCTGCTTCTGCCTACCTGAACCCAGCTGTTCTGACCTTCTATCTCCCTGGTGGCTTTCAGTCTGTTAGGGATGATGCAGACTTCCATGAATTGTGGGTGTGCCAGTTCCTCAAGATCCTGTTGCTGTCTCATTTCTTCCAGCTCCATTTCTAGCATACTTACTAGTTTATGCAAATCCTGGATCGCGCGGCACTTTACGCAAACTTGGTTTAGCTCTGCTGGGTTTTCTCGGATTTCCCACATCAAGCAGGTGTCACAGATTACTGGCTTGAAGACCATGTTGAGGGTTTTTTTTTTTTTAAGTTTAGTTTCTTCTGCAGCCGTCAGCCTGCTTTCAAACTGCTTCTAAACTGCTCTGTACTTTTCCACGCCTGTACTTCTCCCACTCGCTGTCGCTGGGAAGACTGCCTCATTTAACTGCGTTGTTCTGCTGTGCTGTTGGCACCTCCCCTCCTGCTGTTGGCTCCTAGAGTGCACAGAAGGCTAGACTACAGAACAATGTATTAACAAATGAATGGTATAATGACATATTAGTGTATAATTCAAATAGGGCTCTGGGACACAGCAGTTGTATTAACAGCATATAGTACCTTTTTGGCTTTCCATTTCTGCGTTAGCAGATTCAGTTTTGTCATCGTCTTCTTCTTCTGTTGGAAAAAACATATAAACAATGCTTTATCAAGGGAGACTTGTAGTATAATAAATACTCAACCCTGCCATTGCTGTGCATACAGATACACATAGATTTGTAAGTCTAAACATTAAAAGCATATTATAAAAGGGAAAAGCAGGTCAGAAACCTCAAAAATTATGCTTAGCTCAGAATAGCAAGCAAAAGGCATGACTGACTGACAGGTACCAGCACAATGAAAATAAAAACCTTGGACTACTTCCATTACTTTATTCACTGTTGTATTCTTCCATCCATGCTTTGCAAATTAATCACAATCCCCTTTTTAGTAACTAATTACAAATAACATATATTATAATGGCTGAAGAAAAAGGCTTTTATGACTGATCCTAACCCACACGCCATTTGATCAAAGGGACTTTTTTTTGCTAGCCAACCCCCAGCCCCTACACATTAACAAAGCCATGAGTCAGACTGGACCATTTAAAAAAAATACACAAAAAGACAAAATCTGAATACTACCAAAATAACCCTGTGGTTTTAAAAGCTCCTCTATTCTCTGTCCTCATGATCCAGCTACCTGTAATTCCAGCAGGTGGTGCCAGTGTAATGGAGATTCCTCATAGCATCCTCACTAACAACATACACTGCTGACAGATAGATACAAATCAACCTTTTTGTCTCTCACACACTTGCTGGTCTCTGGTAGCTGTGACCTTTCTCTAATACCCCTGTATGACTGCATATTTACAAAGGCATTATAGCAATCCCACAAAGGACAGGAGATCTGTAATAGCCATGAAGACCATCCCTTAGAAAAGCAGCTTTCCCCCACCCCTGTTCCCCATTCAGCTCCTAAAAGCTGTTATCACCAATAGAGCAACAGACAGAACTATTTGAAGAATTCATGAGAGTAGGTGCCAGGATTAATGGCTGTCACTCAAAGGGTAGAGGCATGTGACAGCTGAATTTTCCCCAAATTAGACATTGCTTATGAATGCCCTAGAAGAAACAGAACTACCGTATCCCCTGTTCTTAAGAGGTGGCTACAGCATAATGAATATGTTACAAAGCATTTATTTATGAGCTAAGGGAATAGATCTAGGAAAGCTTAAGTCCCCACCCTCAAAATGTTAATTTACCATAATTTAATTTATATACAATTAGAAAAATGTAATCTAGTTAGATCATGCCCATTGTTCAGAGGTCATCAGTCACATCACAACTATGTCAAACCTTATTCCCTAATTAATTCTTGATTTAACTTGGTTTCATATCCATCATCTAATTAAGAAACCCATAAACATCAGTGCTTCACGATGAAAGAGAAGACGCAGAAAAGGTTTCAGTGACCTGACACCTAAATGAGATTAGTGGTGCTAAAAAGAACAGCTCCCTTTACAACACATCACACTAAGGAGGCCCAAGTGAAAAGTGACAATAATCATAATAATAATAACAATAATAATTACTTCATTAAATAATGTGAATGATCGATTCATTAATTTATTACATGTCTTTTGACAGAACAGTATAATATAGAATTATAATAACACTCAAAAATATGCAAAGATTTACCAGCATACAAATATTCTTTCAGTATATAGTTTATTAATTATATTTAATTGAATAATATAACTAATTGTTAAATAGTGAAACTTGGTTGGATTAGTCATGTCTCCAGAACCCTAGATCAAAGGTGTGCAACCAAACTTTTATCACAGGCCACATATCCAGAAAACTAGTTTAAGCTAATGTGTATAGTGGGCCGCACATTAATAAAGAATAATCAGAGTCTGAACCTTAGCTGCAATATACATAGGCATATAGACAATTACTGTTAATTTGATTTTGTACTGCACGATACAAAATTCACAACCAGAAATATACAAAACAATTAAAAACAAAGCAATAACACCGTACTGTTATCATATGCACACATTGCACAATAACACAAAGCAAATTAAATATCTACTTGCTGAAGCGGTTTTGATTTTAGCTGACGAGTTGTTCAGTTGTAGCAGGCAGCAATGAGGCAAAAGGCACAGGGCAGTGATGTCACTTTCCCTAGCAACAAGCCTCCTATGTTGGGAATGAGTTCTTTCAATGCAGCAGGTTTGTGCATTTGAGAAAGGAGAGGACGTCTCTTGAAATTAGTTGGAGACAAGCTTATGAGAAGCAATTACCCTCGGCAGTATGAATTAAAATGGTGTGCTGCTTTCTATGTGGCAAATTTTAAAAATATTTACGATATATTCATAAGTTTAATGGAATTAATTCACTAGGCTGCAGTCAGACGATAAATGGGCTGCGGATTGCATGTCCCGGCCCTAGATAAATGATTGCCTTACATGGATAGTAGAGAGTATTTATTTGCTATAATAAGTTGAAATTGATTTGGTGAATTTCTTAAATGTCTTGTTGTTCAATACCGTACACTTATTCTCCCTCTCCCTCTTCGACAGTTGTTATGTGTAATATATTCAGATGTAAATGTTTTGCTACTGAACTACTTATAATAATAAAAGTGAGGCATGGTATGCAATATTCACAAATTCAGTGAAACGGTCACAGGCAAGACCAAGGAAGAGAAAAATTACGATCCTGAATGTGCAAACATAGAAAAACGAAATGGTTTAACACAGGGGTGCCCTATCCTTGTCCTGGAGGGCCGGTGCCCTCCAGGTTTTTGTTCAAACTGTACACCAAATTGATTAGTTGGACCAATTAAGCTTCTAATAAGCAATTGATTAGTCCAATTAAGTAATTTACGGCACAGTTGCAACAAAAGGCAGGAGGGACACCGGCCCTCCAGGACCAGGATTGGGCACCCCTGCTTTAACAGGTTTTATAAAACTGAATATTTGGATGTTGCATGCTGATTGGCTGTTGAGAAATTGTTACTGTGAAAATATATAGCACAATACACAGTGGGACTTATTTTTGCCTAAGCAAAGTTCGATTAATACCTTATCAATACACTGACAAATTAAACTCACAAAAAATATAGACATTGGTACACATACATTTTTCTAAATTTAGTGACATTACTTTCGTCAAATTTGATCTTTTTGGAGGCATGACAGTAGTAGCTAGAGTGGCGAGAAAAATCTCAGTTGAAGAAAAAATGCAAGAGACAAGAAGATCTAACAAATCAACAGCTTAATGAAATGGAAGAAAACAAAAATGAAGCAAACACAAAATAAATAACTGCTTGGGCAGCTTCGTGTTTTTATTGATTGAATGAAACAAAAATAAATGGTAATTGACTTAAAAACTGTTTCTATTGAAAATGTAAATGATCTGTTACAAGAATTCTAGCTTCAGTGTGTAATTCGGCTGGTCAGGAGTACTTAATTTGCATTTAAAAATACCAATAATGTATTTTTGTCGATGATGCAAATATACAGAAAAGGAGGCAAAGACAACAGTTCACCATCCACTCATTACTATCTCTGACCTGGAGAAGCTACAAAGCTCAGCTGCTCTTTCCAGCAACACTTCCTCTGGTCTGGTGCATAAAGTCTGAGAAGGGCAATGTCTGTTTAAACCTGAAGCTTTGTTGTCACTACAGATGAAAATGAACTAGCATTTGTAGCCTTAAACTACAATGAAGAAACAAAAAATTATAAAGCTTTTGATGAAATAAATAAGAAAGCCACCGTGGGTGTTTATACACCATGCCTGGTAATCCCCTGTGCCGTTCTGAGTTTTAAAAAATACATCATTAGTAAAATATCCCCTGATGCTGGCAGTTGTTTCTTTCACCCTTGCCAAATTTCCTTAATGCAACACAACATGTGCCCTGTCATGTGCAATCCCTATCTTAAGGACTAGTTATTAATGCATAGTACAGAGAATTCTATGGTAGGTTCTTGAAAGTCTCCCTCTTGGGGAAAATAAAATCTGTTGGTTCTGTCATGAACTTATCTTGAAAGATCCCTTCACCCCTGTCCAATTTTAACATTCCTACATCAAGAGAATTATAACCTCCATAATTTTACCAAATTCAACCATGTACCATTGTCGTGTCTCTTGCATGAGGACAGACTGAAACAAACAAACACATGTCAAAGACCTGCTAAACCTTTACAAATAAAAACCAAATTGATTTGAAGGTCAAGAAATCCTTCTTTTTCTGATTTTCTATGAGTAGCTCTAACTATTTTAATAAAATAAAATAAATCTTAAAATGAAGGGGCTAGAAACAGTAGATATGACATCCCTTTACACACAAGTTGTTTTGGCAACTCAATAATATTAAGTGAGACTGATGGCTCGTCAGAATAGCTTCAAACCTTGGACATGTGCCATGTGCGCCTTTTCTCGGCCTGGCAGTCGAGTTCAGACCTGTAAGGTTTTCATCTAGTAAACAGAGAACTAGGTATGTAATAAGTATGTAAGACAAGGTTTAAACAACCACATAGCCCTTTAACCCTTTCATACATGGCGACCTCATATGGGGACAGATAAAACAAAACTCTCTTCTCATCTTTACTGTATATGGGGAAATATGGAAAAAACAACTGCATGTTCCCTCATATGTATGCTGACCAGCGCTCCTGATTTAGCAGGGACAGTCCCAGTTTTCCATCAAAGGGCCCGGTGTCCCGACATTTTGCTCGAAACCTTTAAAAAGTCCGGTTTTCAACCACTTCATGTTGTTATCTGTGAGATGTTTCATTAGCTGACTGGCTACAGCCCTTTCGAGAGTTTTGGAGAGAAAGGGAGATTGGAGATGGGATGGAAATTAGGTAAATCAGCCAGGTCGAGGGAGAGTTTTTTGAGTACCGGTGTAACTCAGGCATGCTTAAGGGCAGCAGGAACCGAGGCAGAGTCCAGGGACAGGCTGAGAGTGTGCATAAGGAAGGAGCAAGATCAGAAGCACAGAAGCGTGTTGAAGTCAGTCACTAGGGGGGAAGAAGGCAAGACAACATGAATGTTGAAGTCACCTAGGACTAGGATTTTGTCAGTAGAAGTGCAGTCAAGAGAGAGGAATTCTGAAAACTCAGCAATAAAAGCAGGGTTGTTCTTAGGTGGACGGTAGATAACAGCAAGGGTGAGGGACATGGGAGAGGGGAGCTTGATGGCGAGGTACTCAAATGAAGACAAGGAAGGCAAAGAAAGAGCTGAGGAAGCAAGCACAGAATTTGCAATAACAGCAATGCCCCCGTTTTCATTTAGTTTATATTCAATATGAATCTACAATTGTGTGTAATACAGAAATTTTGTAGCAGCTCAGTTCTTGTGGGATTTAGTCCAAGCATCTGAATCCACAAGGTTAAACCACATCAACAACGTCAATAAATACAGCCTGACGCAGTAAGTAAAAAACAAAGAAATAAAAATGCCAAAACGTAAATGTATTTAATGATTTAATGTATTATTATTATTATTATTATTATTATTATTATTATTATTATTATTATTATTATTATTATTATATATAATAATAATAAACTCAATATAAAAGTACACAATACATGTAACACAATATGGCTACTTAAACTAATTAGCCACAAATTATACACCCAAGAGTTTGCTGAAATTAGCTAGCTGTTAAAAAAACAACAAAAAAAACAAAAAAACAAGAGGATGGCTATTTAAATAACTATTACAACAGACTATATTTAAATGGATTAATTAGTCTTACCAATTATTTAACAATGTGTCCTGGTTTTGAACTCTGAAAATCTGGTCACCCTGTCTATGTAGGGATGCCATTTTTAATTTTCAATGAAAAATATATTTATCTATTATGCATCGAAAGCTACTCTTTTTCAGCTATTTTCAATATTTCATGCATGAAAGAGTTTAACTGGTCTTTAGTCGCTTACTATGCAGTAAGCAAATGCACATGGGACATCTAACTGAAACACATTAAAGTAAGATTGAGAATTTGTGCTAGCTTGCATGACTTAACACACAGGCTCTCCAACACACTACTTCAACTCCATTGCGACTTTAAATTCACTCTTGGCTGCAGTTAGAGATTAAAAATCTGTGAAAAAGGAGGTGAATTTGTAACACATAAAATGGAAGGCAGGATACTATATGCATTACTGTTAATGTACAACAATATTTATATACAGTATTTTGCTCAATATGGCATCTAAATCTGTGTGTTACCCGTTATTTGTCCGAGACACTATGACCTGATCTGAAGGAGTGTTGTCGCTCAATCCCACTCATTGCTGAATTGCATATCTGACACAGAATAATTGTTAATTATACAAAAAACTTTAAGGGCTATTTTAAGAAATATTTTGTTGAGGACTGTTTTATTTAAAAGCATGTTTTTCTAAATTGAATCAATTGTGAAATGCACAAAATATTGAAATACATGTTTAGGAGCGTTTATTCAAATTTTTCAAAGAAACTTTTTTTGTAAATGGTCCAAGGTTCTATAAATTATAATTGTAAAGCAACAACAGAGTTAAAAATCCAACGATTTGGGCACTTTATAAACAAGCAAAACTTTTGCAAGCAACTGAGATTCTTCTTTTAATAAACCACCACCTGGTTGTAGTTGTAACTGCATTAAAAACATGACATTATCTGCAGTAAAACCATCCAAAATCAATGGGCTGATTGGTTGGTTATCAAAATTTGCCATTTTACTTGCTGCTTGGCAATGCTAGATGTCGTCAATATGGGTTGAAAAGATTTAAACAGTTTTGGCAAATTGCTACAATTATATACAATTACTTTCAAAAATAGCTTTATGGAATTCATTCACATTCCTTAGTGGCTTATACTTTCATCGCTGTTATTACTGGTTTTCCAACATCTCTGTGCTTTTATAAAATGATAAACTTCAATCCACTTTACTTGCACCTTATGCACCTAAAACTACTGTCCAAAAATGTAGCTAACAGATTGATTTTGCTATAGACATAATTGTTTTAAATATATCACTGATTGCTTCAGTTGGTCTTGGAGGGTCGTTCCTTCCCTTGACCTGCTTGGCACTATAGGCATAGAAGCATTTGGTACTTAGGAATGCCCAGCTGATTCATATTCCAAATCAGAGCTGTCTGGGACATACTTTCTTACTAGGTATCACTGTTACAATCACATTTAGGTGATAAAATGTGGGGATGTTCTGACAAAAACACCAACACTTTTAAGATTATTGTAATGCAGTTAAATATTCATGGCCACCATTATACAGCAGCTTCATGTGCTTCCCATGTGGACATAATTTTTTTAGCAAGCAGTTATAACATTTGTTACATTTAATTCATTAGACTTAGTGTGGCAGGCTGGCGAGTGGATAGAGGCCCAGAGACAGACTGCAATTCAAAAAATTCTAATTTTATTATAAATAAACACAAAAATAAAGTGCACAAGGGCAAAACAAAGGGATTGAAACACAAAAAGAAAAACAAAACTTTCAAAAATAAGGTTTCCAGCCTGGGCAATGCCTTCACTGGACTTAGCAAAATTGAAAAATCTCAAACAACAACCACCAACCTACTTCCTCAGCTCCCTCTTCCCAGATGAGAAGCAGAGGCCTCCTTTTATGTCAGGTGGCTGGGCGCTGATTGATCATTAATTAAACTAATCAACTAATCAACCCCAGCCACCTGAACATAATTAACCCAGGCAGGTAGGGGAAATTAACCCCATCCCTGCTGATTTAAAAAGGGCAGAGCTTTGCTCTGCCACACTGAGACTTAAGGATGCTGAACAGAGAAGAGTAGATCTCATACAC
Source organism: Polyodon spathula (assembly GCF_017654505.1). Lineage (NCBI taxonomy): Eukaryota > Metazoa > Chordata > Actinopteri > Acipenseriformes > Polyodontidae > Polyodon > Polyodon spathula. Next base: position 59,490,677 of record NC_054538.1, on the reverse strand, counting down.
TGCATTGCAAAAGAAGCCAACCAAATGTAATTATCAATACAGTAAGAGTGAACAGTTAACTAGAGAAGCAGTAAATTGGAGTTTCTTCAGCAGATATTGTCAAAAGAAAATTTGCTGAATAAGATGTTAAAAAAAACAATAAAAACAGGTAATACAGTAAACAGAGTAAATACTGTAGCCACACCGTGTTATAACTGATTCCACACCATAATGAGGTGTGTTATAATGGGTGAGCACTGTATACTGTATTACACTGCTATGAAGCTTCCCTTTATTTGGGAACATTGGCAATTCCTTTCCGAGTCTTAAGATGCTGTGTAGTCCATCAACAAGTGAAAAGGTTATTTTGCTCATTAATAACAGGCATATGTATTTTAATCATGGATTTATAACATTTTAATCGCTATAGATGAAAGCTATTCTAGGGCTTACACAGCAAACAGACAGTATGTGTTGTTAATTAGTGATTTGTTTTCAGCCCTCAGGACCAGCATTTAATTATCTTTGGTTCATACCATTGGATAAGACAGTAATTGCATTCAGATGGTACAACTGAAGAAGCTGGAATTGCAAAATGGGCAAATAATTGATTTTTAAGGAAGTTTAACTTCAAGAAAAAAAAAGTACATTCATCCAGTAGAAGATAAGGAAATAAGAAATCTACTGTTCTAGCATAAAGTCAGCTTAAGAGAGAAAACAACATGCATGACACAATTTGCTGCTTAAATTGAAAAGATGTATTTATACCTTCATTGCTCTTTTCCTCTTTGTTGAGTTTTTTTTCTTTTTGGACTTCTTGCTAGGTGGTGTGTATTTTTTAACTGCAAAAGAGAAAAAGAGATACAGCTAACCAGTTCTTGACAGTAAAACTGTAAATATAACAATACAATAAAGTTCTATAGAACACCACAGTTCATTCAACAATGACCACCCTTGCCAAAACTATAAACCGCAATTGGGTTATGTTCACAATTCAGCCAACATGCTGTTTTGACACCGTTTTTTTTTATTGTTTTGTTTTTTATTAAAAAAAAAACCCGTTTTTTAAATACATAACTGAGGAGGTTAATTGAAGTGCTCATACCCGCACTTTAGTTGTTTCTTGTTATCTCGTACCACTGACTATTTTTTTTTTTTATTTTACAAAAAAGAAGACCCCATGGTGGTAAGTGCTTAATGAATATGGCCCATTATGTCTACTTGAAACAACAAAGGCTGTAAGTTCCAAGATCTCCCTTATACTTCAATGAGCTATAAAACTGCAGTACATTTACTTGACAAGAAATACGAAAACAAATGGGTACAAGAAACTCAAAGGATTTGTATGAAGTTTAACCTTCTTTAGTCTAGTTGACCCAGTCTTAAATTTTAAGTGAGAACACCAGTCATTCGTAAACTTAAATTCAGTCAAGACTGCATTGACTGAAATCCTAGCCTGACTTGAAGGGTATTAAATGCCATTCTTAGAACAAGTTCAGACATTCATCAGTGCTGAAGTGAATTAGGCAGGAAACTTGTGGTGAGAGAGTAAAGAACAAACAATGGAAACTGTGGGTGGTACTATGAGAGGCCAAACCTGTCAGTGAGTAACTTTTTTCTTCTGGAGTTTATAAAAGCCAATACAATAAAACACCCCCAGGACTGTACAAGGATAGCCATGCATATTGGTTCAGCTTCAATTTTCCAATAATACTGAAAGAAGTGAAAACTACCAAGGGCTGTATGCTGTATGAGCAAAACCTTATTTGAGATGCTACAGTATGTAGTGCTGCTGAGATTGTGGTGTATGATCACAGTTAATAAGAGAACAGTGCCACTTTAGAGCAACTTGCTATGCGCATCAAATATCAGCTATCTTAACCAGTGATTAACTTTGGTTTAAAACGTGTGTGTGTGTGGTGGTGGTGGCAGGGTGGGGCGGGATTTTTTTTTGTTTTTTTTTTGTGAAAACAGCTCTTTACTACCGGGCTCTGCTTTGAGTTCGGCCATAATGCATTGGAGTTGATTGGAGTTTGGGTCCTAGTGGAGACTGCTGTACTGAGTATGAAAAATTCTTGAGAAATAGTTTTAGTACTGTTGCAGGGAAATATGCCCGTTGTTGAAAACGTGAGGCGGACATGTCCCACGTATAAATTCTGCCTACGATCTTAGCATATTCTAATTGTTGTTAAGATTCAATGGTATGATTTTAGGTTTCAAGCATCACATCATAGTGCCAGTTTTGTCAAACTTTTCCTGTGGCCTCAATATATTTTTCAGATTGTTTAACTACCACGTACGTCTGGCACACCAGGGTACAACCATTAATCTGCAACACTGCTGCCAGTGGCTGTAAAAAAATACTGCATTTCTTCTTTGTATTTCTTACATGCATTAGAAGAATACTGTTACAGGAGACTGGATAATGGTTACATTCCAATGTGTCAGATGGTTGGAGATGATTAGGAGTGCTGTATTTAGTTTTAAAAGGTCATCAGGATGCAATGACTGAAACAGAAAATGATAAAAAGTAAATTTAAACACAAAAAGAATATGTTAGTTAACATAACTTGCTTGGCTGATATCTGAAATGGCTCATTTTAGGCTAAAGGGTATTTTTTTAAGGAAAGCTAAATGAATTTTCTTTTAAAAAAACACTAGCAGGAAATTTTTCCCTCTTGATTCAAACTAGCGAAACGGTGTATATTACAAAAAATAACAAAAGACAGGCTTTATTTTAACGCCGTATTGCTGGGCCATATTAACGACTGCTTTAAGATTTTTTTTTTTGCAAGCATCCCTACAGGTAAGCTGTGTATGGGGAGTTTTACCCATTAAGAAATATGAATTACACATGATGTTTAAATTTGATGTGGAAAGAATATGCATATACTTTTTGCTGCACAGCTTGAGTTTGCATGTTATCAAGCTTCTTGTACTTAATTGATTCCTGGTATCTCAATGGTCAATTATGAATACACTGCATGCAGTAGTTAGAGAAATGACAGGACAGCTGGTAGCCTGCCTGGGAATTACCAGAAACACACGACCAAGGTAATGTTGCATTTTATTCATCTAAAATACATTTACTCACATAGGGGCCAATGTACAAAGAGCCGGTAAGCACAAGTAGATGCGAGTGCGTCTTTAATTTGAGCTGTGCATGTGCACATCTCAAAAGCTGCGGCCTTTGTATTAACTGTGGAGTGCTGAAAACTGCATTTGTGCATCTGAATGTGGGCCGAAGTATTTAAATGAAGTGAATGCGCTGCGCATCAGAATAGTGCTGGCTCTGGATTTGACTGAAGGGGACCGTGTCCAATACCCTTTCACACAAAAATGCCGCTACTGATACGCCTCTGAGAAGTTTAAAAAAAATCTTTAAAATACCCATTCACACAAGACGAAATTGCACAATCTATGCTGATATAATGCCGTCATAACCCTTTAACACAGGCAAAGAGATCATGACAGTCAACAGATCGTTCTCATGGCTACAGAAACAAATATTTTTTTTTTCTTATATTGCACACTGCTTATCATTTAAAACAACTATGAAGGTTCTGATAGGGACACCTTTAATATTTTAAACACACTTTTTAAATGTACAATTATGTATTAATTTTCATTAGCACTGTTAAACCATCTCAATTACTGTACATCATAAATATCAGACAATGATAAAACATGCAGAAAATAATAATCTAGCTATTCATTCCTTGAACAAAACTGTTTGCTTTCCTCTCCCTGGAAGGATGTAATCACTACAGTACTGTGCACACAACTTGTTTCAGAAAATAGATACATTGTGGCTGGAGATGCACTCTTTTTAAGATTAGCAAATGCCCAAAATGAGTAAGAACCACTGAGCTCTCTGGAAAACGGATAGTACTTGCAACATTTTTTTATAGTTCCAATGAGATTATAGCAGTATGATCTTCTGCTTTACCTTTCTCTCTATCATATTGTGCTGTTGTGTAACTACTAACTACTAACATCCTATTAGCTATTATTGAAAAATTTAACAAATTATACAAAACAGAAGCAGCTGTCACTAGTGACTAATGACAACAGAGCTGATTTCTTCTTTGTCACTGTCAAAAAACATTTGTAATTGGCGAGAGTGATGAGCGACAGTGAGCACAGTACAATAAAATATACCATTTATTTTTTTTAATATAGCCCTTTGCAAACGAATTAAGCCACACAAATACAGGCTAGTCAGAGACGTCACTTTTTTTTTTACCCCAGAGACATGTGTTTAAAACAAAATTAAATACACAGTATATTATTGATGTATGCATTCTTGCTATAAACAAAATATCTTATTAGCCATGACCAATACCCTATGCCAGTGCTTTTCATGACGTCTGGAGAACACACTCACACAAGCATACCTTTTTATAGCCTTGTCACATAATTTACTCCAAGTCCTAAATGGCGCAAAGTTAAGCATGTGCAGGTAATGGAGCGATTAGATGCCACTTTAGTACATAACATTATGCACAGTTGCATCTGGTCTTCATATGTAATCAGGAGCATCTCAGAGGTCAATGAGATGCTAATGACCTATCTGCATATTCCCTGGAGCATCTTGTTGCGGAGATGGGCATTGCCCATTCATACATGTGATATTTGATATATTTTACACAATATTGATATTTGTGCATGCATAACTCTTAGTGCATAGGCCCCACAGTATCTAAATTGGTGAGTAAATTACTCAATGACCCAAAACATTTTCTGGAGTGCTGCGAGGAAGTCTCAGAAATCCTTGGTGTGTCATCATATGAATAATTAGGAATTCCCCAGCACATTTTGTTATATTCTTAGTGGGTCTTTTTAAACTGCGAGCTGAGCAGTGGCCTGTTTTGAAATTCTAAGACGAAAGCCAGAGTACTGTTTGTCAACAAACAAGAAAACAAAAACTGATATACTGCAAGCCTTGTCAGGAATGTGGAATTTTTGAAAAAAACTTCTTGTCCAAGGGACAAAATACTCGAAAAAATCTACTTGTCCTTCTTAAAAATCTACTTGCCCCCTCCCTGTCGCACAAAACACACATAAAGTAGAATATGATTTTGCTTTTATTTAACAAAGATTCAAACTATGTCAGAACTCATGCACCAAGGGAGTTACAAAGAAAGATGTATTTTATGGTCCTGCTGGGGTCATATTCCTCAAATTCAGGCCCCTCGATCTTAAGAAGCATCAAATCTTGTAAAATGACAACACAATAGTTTGCATAATTTCTATAAATATAAATCTATAATGTTTATCATAATATCTATGGTAAATGTGTGATTTTGAAAACATGGCACAAAGGTACACTATTTACTCAGATGTAGAGTGTTTTTGAAAGGTTAGTAAAATGACAATATGTAAATCTGTAACTTATTTAAAAAGTGTCTGATTCATAAGATATGAAACACTGAAACATGGATTTTCTTTTTGCTATATTCTCTGTCAGTTGCCAGCTGTAAGATTTATTAAATCGAGCATTAGTAATGATATGTTATTATTGTAGCAAGCTCGGTTACAGGTAAGCGCCTCACACAGGGCGAGGTAATCCACACACAGGCTGAGGGCGTGCGCAAACCCGGGATCTAAAACATAGCGCCGATACCGCTGTACAAAAGAGCCAGCTCCTTTGCAAGGAGCACATATTGGGCTTATGTCTTTGTATGTGTTTATGCCACTTACCAGCCTTGCTGCTGCCTTCCCCCGTGCACGTTACACTCTCCCCTGCCAGCCTCAAGTCCGTCTCGGACTTGCTCACCAGGCTACAGTCCGATGAGTGCATGCCAGGGTATCTGTGTCCACTTCTGACACCAATGTAGCATTCTTGCAAGAGGCAGAAGAGAAGAGACAACATACTGGTTTACTGGCTCCCTTTTTATACACTAGTTCCGCCCCTTTATGCTAATCGGGTGCCACGGCAAACACATATCCTGTTGGTCCCCAGCCGCACACCAGAACCAATGGGCACAGACATACAACAGCCAATGACAGGAATACAGGGCGCACCTTGAGTGAAGGCCAGCTCACAGACAAACATAGCGCCAGAGCTAACCTGCAACTGCAGGCAATACAGACGGGGGAAGGAACACAATACATCGCTAATAACAGCACACAAATACAATGGGACAAAAGGGAATACAGTACACGAAACACAGATGCACAGATCGCTACATTATTGTTATTTGTTTATTTAACAGACAACTTTATCCAAGGTGACTTACAGAAACTAGGGTGTGTGAACTATGCATTAGCTTACAGTCACTTACAACAATGCCTGACGGTGCAGAAGTTAAGTGACTTGCTCAAGGTCATTGTGACAAAGACGGGTGTAGTGGGGACGTTAGACCAGAAGAAACACACAGTACTGCGAGATGAAATGATGTATGAATGCGCTGCTGTGTAGTTTATTATTATAAAATAAAACAGTACAATAAACAGGACATGGCACTTGACTCCAAAATAAATAGACAAACAAAACGGACTAACACTTAAACAAACAGTGCACCAACAGACAAACACGGTGAGTCAAAACAACGGTTACATATTTACATTTATTTATCGCTTTAAATTCTCTCCTCTCCACACCCGTTCTCCACTCACCAAACACACAACCCCGAGTCAGTAAAAACATGCTGCTTTTATGCAGCTGTACCGAGACTCGATTGCTAATCAATTATTCAGTTGGAGTCTTGGTACAACTGCACGTGAATTAATAAAAGTACAATTCCTCATGCTCATATATTATTACATTTTACCTGCACGTGAAGTGCTGTGCAATCCTTGTGCCTAAATACAAACATACATTTTAAACACTCGTGTTACACAGACCCATTTATATCCTGTGTACCAATTACTATACACCAACATTAACACACTACACGTAACATACAACACAACACAAATAGCCGAGGGGCGGGGCACTTTGCTACAGTCACACAGTGGCCTCTGGGTCGTAAGCCCTTTCCTTTAACCACTGGACCACACAGCCTCCTTATATATATATATATATATATATATATATATATATATATATATATATATATATATATATATATATAATATCACAAAAAAGCAATGACTTTATACATACTCTAAATTGGATATATATATATAAGACTAGAAAATACTCTGGAGAATAACACCAGACTGCATCACTTGTAATTCAAATCAATTCCTGCTTCCAATGCTTGGAGATGTGGCTGTATGTGATTGCCTAACAATAAATCATGTTTAAAAGGACTAGGGTATCAGTTTTTTATCTGTCTGATCCTACAACTTTATTTACAAAACTTTCAGATGACGTCAAGGTGAAGACGATGCCCAAGCATGAATTCCAATCTCTAAAGTAATCAGCTTTGAGGAGAGGTATACAATCCAACAGGGAACAGGCAAATATGCTGTTATAGTACAGACATTGCTTTATACACCAGAGAACTGTACCAAAAAATGGTACAGAATGTGTTCAGTGGAAGGGCTTTTGCCAGAAATCCATTAATACAAAGTAGGCCTGGGCAAAGGCACAATGACTGGTATGAAAAAAAACAGTTTTTATTCTTTAATAATCGAAGGGAATTAATGTAAAAAATAATAAACATAAAAAATGCCTTTTATATATTGAGTGAAACAGCTCAAATCACTCAATTTTCAAGGTGTGGTATCCGAAGCATAATCAATCAATAATAAGTACAGAGAGACATCATCTGTAGCTGACAAACCCAGGACTGGAAGACCCAAAAAGCTGTCTAACAAGGATGAGCAACACTTGAAGATAATGTCCTTAAGGAAAAGAAAGAAGAGAAATGTCAAATTGACAACAGAACTGGCAGAAGGCACAGGTGTCGTTGGCCATCCATCAACGGTCCAAAGCACCTTTGACCATTGTTCCACAGTCCAATTTCTGTGTTCTTGTGCATATTTTAGCCTTATAGTCTTGTTCCCCTTTCTTAATAGAGATATTCTTACTGCAACACATTTAGTCCTGATTTCAAGAGTGACCTTCGTACTGTTAATTTGATGGACAATGACACCTGTGCCTTCTGCCAGTCCTGTTGTCAATTCAGTGCTTTTCTTCTTTCTATTCCTTAAGGATATTATCTTCAAATATTGTTCATTCTTGTTAGACAGCTTGTTAGGTATTCCAGTCCTGGGTTTGTCAATTACAGATGATGTTTCTCTCTACTTGTTGATTATGCTTTGGAAACCATACCTTGAAAATCGAGAGATGTGAGCTATTTCACTCAATGTGTTTCCTTTTCTATGTAAGTCAAGGTTATTATAACAGTAGAATACACTAGTGGAGGCTTTCAGTAAATTGTTGATGCTCATAATGCATCAGAGTAGAACAATACAACATGTCTAAGACTTTTGCACAGCAGTTTATATGTCGCCCTGATGATTTTGATGCATAGTTTGAATAATACCAACTGCTAAATCAATGGCATGTTGATCGCTACATGGTACACATTATTTTTTCATCATTCCTGCCTCTTGCTTCATATTTCAATATGGCAATGACACACATCTAGTAAAAGCAATACTAATAGCATTTTTACTGGACTTCCCTGCCTAGAACCATAATAGGTTACTGAGGAAGCACAGCATTATATGAACCAAAATAAAAGTTATTACATTGAAGTTTATTTGTGGCTAATATTTTAAAGTGTTACAGTATTATCAATACTTGAAATTTATATCCATACTGTATAAAAAATATGATGAAACAAACCTTCTTCCTGAGTCATTCCCTCAGCTGCATCTTCATTCATGTCATTATCTATGGAGGAGAAAATGAAAACATTACAGGCGGGTGTGACAAGACTAAAAGGAAGAGGTTTCATGCCACTTTGTATTAGCTGCCCCATGTGCAAAAGCGCCCACAAGTCTGCTGGTAAAAGAGCTGCTAAAGGCAGGTAGGGGTGTACGGACATCTAAGGAGTGACCACCACTGTGGCCCCCTTCTGCCCAACATTTTCGTTTTCGGAGACTGTACTAGTCAGTAGACTTTTTAAGGGGTATATCAGTACATGTTTGAATATACCTAAGCCCTTTATCATTTCAAAACATTGTTAATAAATACATAATAAATGTTTTATTCACTTATACGTTATAATAAAGGTGCAGATGGACAGCAAAATGTTTCAGAGAAAATGAGGCCGTCATTGAAACCTAACCAGAATGTAATTTAGGTGTACAGTTAATGGAAATCTGATGTCAAAAAGGCTAGTTTGCTATTCCTCTTTGAGCTTTAGCTTTAATTTGTAGCATTACATTCATAAAGGGTTTGTTTTCATTGGAGGTTTTACTCATTTAAAGCTAGCATACCCTTCTCCAGTTTTACACAATAGATATGCCCCTGGACACTTTATGTTACTAATTTTCAGTCTTTTAGTTGAAACACTGCTCAAGAAGGGTGGCCCAGTAAGCCTTAAACATTTCAGATCTCTGCCCAGCTAGTGAAGCTTGGCCTATGTTCTGAAAAGGCCTGAGGCAAGCATGGCTTTGGGGCTAGTTTTAATGCTGATGAGAATGATGCCTAGTTTTTCTACTGTATTATTCATAACTTTATACACTCAATGATAAGATATGCAGTGGTACTATGAAAGAAAATTAGACTGCAGTTTCACAAATAAGTCTTTATCAGTGTATTTTGCATTATGTTAAGATTACTTGTCAAAATGTTTGGCTAACTTTATAATTAAGGTGTTAAAAAGTTTTCCATACGCCTGTTTTTACCCAAAAAGTACAATGTATATATTACAGGCAAACCCTGAAATTGGGCAATTCGCAGATCTAGGAGTGCTCAAAGCCCGAAATGAATCTAAAAGATCTTTTATTTTATGTTTTCAGGGGACAGAGAAAGAGCTACGATTGAAGTGCTTATTTGACCCGCCTCCCTGAGTAGAGTCATTCACTCACTCACTCATCTCATTCATAAAAATTACACAGGAAGTCCAGTTTCAGAAAATAGGCAGATATTTAAAAATGTATTTTTTGTTGACGACATAACTATATAAAATATTTAATGAGATCATTTAATTTAAACAAATTAGTAAAATCTAGATATGTATACATACTTACTTATACTCTCAGTTACTCCACTGAGTACCCTCTCCAACTCTTAGATTACTTGTCATAAACACTGTCAAACGTGACTCAGCTAATCATTCATGTTCCACCCAGTAACTGCATCAATCTCTCCGACTAGACAGTTCAATACAACTCTTTATATTGTTGGTTATAATGTTATAATACTGTCCTTTTTATACACAAGTGTCAATGGGGTTTCTCTTGTTAATTTTTGTTAAGATGTTCCTTGTTCTGAAAGTCTGCCTGTCACTCAGAACAGGAATGAAAGAACAGAAGAAGTGACTCAGACTATGCCCGAGAAGACCGCAGTTTTCCCGGGCAAATACGGAAAAAAAATTATTAAAATTTTTATTTCAAGCTTTACCCAAAGTTAGAGGCCAATTTGCCAATTGCCCGCATTCCGAGCTTTGCCCGTAACATATACAACACATAAAATATCAACACATGCTGTAATGTTTATCAAAGTCTTTACATTGAAATGTAATTTGCGCCAAAAAATAAATAAATAAATCTTACTCAACAAGCAACAATTTTGTAAGTTATCTGAGTTGCATTTTACTAGTGTTGTAACATTTTCACATTTACCCTTCACAAAAATAGTGGAAATTGCATTTCGATAAAACTGTCCTTTAGTTCCCTATTTTGTAGCCCAAAACAAAGGTACATTCTCTGAGAAGAATTAATTATTGTGGCATTAAAATGAATGAGCCGATACATTATTGTTCTAATAATTATGTTAGTAACACACATCCCCACCATTTATGAAAATAAAACATTTTAGTTATTGGTATCATGAGACAGTAGATGCATGTAACCTAAATCCACTGTATGTGACACACAGATAGTTTCTCTACAGTACTATTCAGTGTCAATGTTATTTGTTTTTACCAAATGTTATCACAATTGGGTAACTGATCAAATTGGGTAACTGATCAATAAAAGCAAATAAAAAATAAAGACTGACTTTCATAATGTTTGAGGGTTTTGCATAGGTTCGCTCATTTGTGTTACTTTGTTAACTAGAAATCTAGTTTACTTTCTAGTTTTAACTTTAATGTATACAACGATGACTTCATAGTGACTATATATATTATATATATATATATATATATATATATATATATATATATATATATATATATATATATATATATATATATATAGTTTAATGATATTATTTAGGTAAATGTGCACCAAATGTGATTAATTTATTAATTATGTGTTACCAAGGTTTGAAAATAACCCTGTCAGTATCCAGACTGTTTAGTATCCACTTCACGTTCTGGAAGTTATCTGCACCTAAAGGAACCTATCAATCTTCAGAAAAACATGTGTGGAATGTTTTTCCACTCCTCATGTAACACAGCTGCCAGCTCTACCTGGTACTGGGTATGTCTGTGTTGAAGTCTTAACTCAACTCAGACATACACAATTGGGCTAACATCAGATGAAATGCAGACCAGGTGAGCTTACTGATGTTTCTCTGTGGCATTAGATCCTGCTTTCACACACATAGCAAATTATGTAGCAGCATTAGCCATCCATTATTATAATACTTCATACACCTATGAAGTTACAGTTCTTGTAAAATCCCTGGCACAATATAAAACCCTTATCCTTATCAGACAAAAACAGAGGTAGCACATTATGATTGCCATGCTCTGTTACTCCTGAGAAAAAAAAATCCCTGTCCTTTTTTATATTGACTACGGTTTACAGCAAACTTCAGAGTGCATGCGTCATAAGAATGTACCAGTAATTAAACTTGCATTGCATTAAAAAGGGTGTTTTTTTTACATTATTGTAAAAATATTACAAAAATGTTCCAAGTTTACTCACCTAATCTTGGCCATCTGTGTTTACAACAGATTTAACTGGAGCATTCTACTGATCATCTCTGTTTTTTTTATTTTTTTTAATATCTCCAAGGTTTCTATTAAGATTCTGTCATAGCAAAGTGCTCCTTAAAGTGCTAAGCCAAAGGTGTGCTAACATGCTACCCCTACTACAAATTAAATATGTTTATTTTTTTAATTATGCAAGTTAATATGTGTTTTGTTTTTTGGTTACTCAGCAATGTGACTTTCTAAATCACAAGACTGCAACCTAAACTTTATAAAAATACTCCTGTAAAAGATGTAAATTTCTTAACTTCAAATCAATACAAAGAAAGGCTATATCCTCTATAATTATAATCAGAAGTATTTTATATTAAAATATTTCTCAACAGCTGGATTTGGTGCTATGATCTTAAGGACCTAAGTTAAAGGTTTATTGATTGATCTAAACTAAGAGCTCAGGTTGTTACTGAGATTTCAGTGATTTATCAACCACAGTCTGGAGGTGTGTATATCAACTTGTATATTGCATTTATAATGTATAGTATTAATGCACGGTATAAAGAGATAAACCAGTTTTTACATTATTCAGAGATGTTTGTTTTGAAATTGATGACTGATGTTGCTCTGTGCCCTGTCCCTGGTAGTAATTTTTCTTTTTTTTTTTTTTTTTTTTTACCGAGTTTCATTGGCCCTTGCGTTATTTGTTTTGATATAGTGCGATATGCATTCCTTAACACAAGATTAGCAATGGGATTACAGGAGATAATGAAGTGTATTTCTATCACAGTAAGATGACGATTCTACAATGTGTCCCTTGAATTTGAGGAATGTTTATTCATGGAACAATGTTAATTGTACTAAAGTGGCACTGACTTACCCACTCCAGGTGTTCCACATGTGGAAAGAGCATTTCCAAAATCTAGAAAAGTATAATATGGATTACATCACAAATCTAGAAAAAGAATATTCCATTCTGAGTGCCAATATTTGTTTCATGTTGATATATCCATTTTAGATTCTTTCCCATCCATATTCTGTAATCTGATGTCCAAAAAGGAAAATCAAAACTGTATCCAATGCACAGATCTATTGTACTAGCTAATCATTTGTTTATTTATTTATTATGGACATTGACTAGACGTTCAAACTCTAGAGACATCACTTTCCACTTAGTCACAGTCTGCTGATTTTGATACATACACAACAAAATCTCTCTTTTTAAAAAAGAAAAGTAATTTGGCATTCAACGTTAGGCTGTTTTCTTTTATTCCAGTGGCAACCCAGCATTGGTCTTTGCAGTAAATTATGCAGGCACTATCACAACAAGTTATCCATGCAAATGTAATTCATCCTGCCTGTTACAAATAAGTACAATTCCAGGAGTGCGTAACTGCAGACAATAAACAATCCATTGAGTGATGTTAAAACCCCATAATCTGTTTGTCAAGAATATGTGTGCTAACTTGGTATACAATAAATGCAATTAACATTACCAGTACTCTAGAGAAGTTTATTCCACAGTGACAAGAATATACTGAAAATGTACTACTGGAGACTGTGCAGTATTACTTGTAAATATTTAGGTGTATCATAGGTGGTCACAAGCACTGAATATTAGTCACTGCAAAAAAAAAAAAAAAAAAACTACTTAAGATAACATTAACTTTGCGACACAAACCCACAAAACTAGGCTAATTGGGGTTAAGTTTGTTTATTGTTTTTCTGGGGTTAAGTTTTTACAATAGAGCAATATTAACTAGACATATTCTGCCTAGGCATTGCAGAATATACAGGGAAAGTGTGGCATCCAACTAACCCTTAGAAAGTTGGCCTTAGACCCCATTATTTTGCTTTCTGTTTTAATTATTGCTTTATCAGCATGCACTGTGTATTTCATGCTGTTGCAATTGCGATGAAACTTGGTTAGGACATCCATTAGCACAAATTATTGAAAATAAGAATGTGGGAATATAAAGAGGTCTCTGACCACCTGTCTTTGTGTGCATATATATTACTATACATAATATGAAATGACTGGACCAGAAATGTAATGTATGAAAGACAAAGAAAATCCGCTCTCATAATATTTTGCTGTTAACTGGTGCATCAGTTGGTTAAGCCGCTGTAGTGTTATTTTCAGGTCTGCGTTAAAACGTGGTACACAGTACACTGTGCTTGCTTGCGCATGCCTAAACAACTTCCAGTAAGAAAGCAAGGAAACATGCATTCAAATCTGGTATGTTATGTGGTTTTCAATCTTTTACATCTTTTTTAATTTCGGTGTATCATATTTTCTAGCCTTTTACATTTTTTATGTAATTTATTTTATTTTCCCACCATTAAGAATGTGAATATTTCTCATGTGTAATACACTGGGTCTTGTAAAATTTTGGATTTTGTGCAAGTTTGTGGTGACTTCTCATTTTGTCTTGTTCATCGTGAATTGTTTTTTTTTTCTTTTTAGAGAAATTGATTGTTTTTGCAAACAAATAATGTATAAATAATGGTAAATGCACCTCTTTCGACAATAGAAAAACACCCACCAGATCGCAATTGATTGCACCTGTACCAAAATCTGATGGTATACAACTTCCGATTGGACACTGTACCATTTTTTGACATCACACATGTCAAGTGTTGGTATCACATTCTGATGATGTACCATTTTCTAACACCACACCAGTCTTCTTTCATGGATTGACTTTGCTCTTTGAAAATGTGTCCATATGAAGAAACATTTCTTTCACCATCCACAGAATTGGTAACAACTGACAAATATATTTCAGCCTTTCTTGCGAAACTGGAAAATAGTTATTCTGCATTTATCCAAAATTCGGTCAAAGAAATTTGACTAGTGTTTCCTTTTGCATATAGTTGATATCCCTCCATTTCTGATTTACAGTAAGCATCAAACACTGGAATAGAATCTAACGGGAGGGTTTCTTTATCCAAACTACAAACTTGTTGTGGGTCGAAAATCCTTACTACCTTCAGAAACTGGTTGAATAAAACATGGTTTTACTCTGCATTGATCAGGGTTGTAATAGCTCATCAATTTTTCATAAACTTTGTTTATTTATACTGGCATCTGTGCTGTGCAATTCTTGTGCCAGTGCTTGGTAATTCTGCAACATAATTAACGTTACAGCTTTCAACCCACTGTATAAGATCCACTAGTCCCTTACCATGCATTGCAATCAGGGAGAGTTGAGACAACAGGTGGATATTGCTGCGTGCGATCTCTCAAATAAATGCTTTTGGATTTTGTTGGTGCATTTATTTTTTCTAAAACAGCAAGTCTCGAGATCAGCTTTTTCTTTAAATGCATCAGTTTCTAGAATGGCCATAATTGTCCCTCGTAATTAGATTGCATTTTCTAATTATGCAGAATTTAATGTGTTGATTCCTTAATTATTCTTAAGATCAGTTTAGCTAGAGTGGCTACACAGGCATCTGGAGGTTTAGGACTGAATAATTGCAGGTTAGTCCTGTCATTTCAATTCTCCTGTGCATTTCGCAGGGCCCTACGAGGCCATGCACACATATTTTAAAACAAATATTAAACTATTATATTCTTAGTCTAACCGGTGCACACTCGATACTTCTGCACATAACATACATATCTAATGAAAACTGTATGAAACTTAATGCTGAGATATTAAATAATTAACTAAACACTTTATTATGTTTAGTTCTGCAGCAGAGTCTTACCTCCCCCCACAGGTTAAAGTGTAGGCTGCTCTAATCAATTACAGATCTCATTAGATTAGAAGACATAAAAACAGTTTATTGACAGCATCATACTGTCACAGGTGGCCTTGGCGTGTCCCCTTTGTGCTATAAATCATTGGAACCCTTTGCATGGCAGGGCTCAGTTGCTAGGGTGAGCGGTTCTTTAATAGACCCAGATTTAGTTACAATGAGTCTGCCCACTGATGATGTGCAAGAGAAAATAAGTTGGAGACCAAGTTATGTGAAAAATAATGAATTTTGGCCCACACCTGTATTGTGAATGGAGGGGGTCCTCCTAAAATTACCCTCTGTGAATAACATGAAATGTATCAAGGATCCAGAATCATTGTTCATGGTACAGAGCTAACTTAAAGCAGAGCAGCCTAAACCAATCCTTTTCTAAGGTGTGGATGTGACAAGTGCAGAGGTGGATCACCACTGACCAAATCTTGCCCAGCCTGTAGTCATTTAGTCAGACACTGCTGAATTCTGTTTGAATGTAATAGTCCTGAAGGGATGTCATTTTCACACTTGAATGTGAACCCACGAGATGTAAAAATAATTGAATGAGTGGGTTGTGACAGTGGTCATCCAGTGACATGGGTTCATTTGGTTAAGCTAGAATGTGAGGTGTTTTTTCCTGCCAAACACGTACAAGTATCTTGCAAGTATCAAGTAAAGACTCTGGTCGCCCACACCTGTGATGTAAAACGTTGGATGCACAGGCCTGTTGTGGTGTTCGCAGAACCACTTCGAGCTAAGCCAGGAGGAGAATTTGAATCTTGCTGGGATCAAGCTGACTCATTAGATATGGATTGGATGCTATGGAATGAAATACATTGCCATATAGTAATATTGTAGGATTCTGTATTTTGTATCCTTTTGAATAAGTCTATGTAAGGCCTGTCTGAAGATGTTAATTGCATTGAAGGTCAGGCCGACCTGCTGAAAGTTCCAAACCTCCCTTTTCAGGCAGATGCATCTTTTTTAATTAGACTCAGAGCCTTAAAACATTTTGATCCAGCGAGAGCAGAATGGCAAACTCAATAGAACAGAGCTAATATGCCAGAAGCAATCAAACTATGTTAGATTATAGTAAGAAAAAACAAAAGTATTTACATTAATAAGAAAGCTAATGTAATAACATTAAGTAAAAGTATAGCAGTCCTAAGTTTTAATATTCAAGGTTGCATTTCCTGCCAAGCAGGTGCCTAATTAAAATTAACCTCTTGTCTTCTGTGTATACCAATGGAGTAAAATACAATTACAATTTTTAGGAGAAACTGCTATATTGAAGTATCTGAATTAGAAATACATGTTATAAAATCATTTAAAGTTAAACTGTTGAAAGGACATACAAAACGTTTATTATAACAGAAAAGTTGATCTGCTTGACATTGACAATGTTGTAAACAAATTGTTAAGAGATGTTAAATGTACTTTGTATTGGTTTAAGAGAATGTTGTTGGTCTTACAACATGTTATATATATTATATTATATATATATATATATATGATATATATAGTCTATATATATATATATATAATATATATATATATAATTTTTAAAAGTCTGGCTTGAGGTTACACTAACCAAAAAATACCTGTGAAATGAGCTAGGCTTTCCCTTATTTAAGGGCTGCTGGTGCAGAAGCCTGTAACCTTGGCAGAAGCAGGCATCTGGAGAAACTAAACACAGTGGCTAGGTATTGAAACTTAAAAAGAAAAAGTAACCCTTTCTAGACAGAACAAAAACTTAAAAATGTATGTGTGGCAAAGTGGTTGGTAAGGGGAACAGATGTCGCGATGATGCGGTGCAGGAGTGATGAACAGACAACAGTGATTCAGTGAATAAGTGCTTTATTGCTCTTTTCCAGGTCTGGCGACCGTCAAAAATAATAAATCCCCGGCAATACACAACAATGTGTAAAGCACGGGGATAATGAAAACAAGGGCACAGTCCTGAACAAAAACAACGGTACGGTCACCAGTCCTGGGTGATCGAAAACGTGCAGGTGCTCAGTGCAGTGGTGCTCCGTATAGTGCTCTCCTTTCGACAGCTCCGGAGATGTGCGTTAACTGTCTAGTGCTGAATACAAAAACAGACAGTTACACGGACAGACACAACAATACAAAACACGAACACAATCCACTCTGAGAGCTCCTCTCTCAGTCCTTCTCTCTCTCCAATCGTTTAACCCAAACGAAGGAGGAGATCAGCGTTACCCTGGCCCCTATATGTAATCCCGCATGATATCGAGATAAATGGTTGCAGCTGCCTTATTACTTGCAGCTGCCTCTCGTTTACCTTTCAAATCAATACGGTCTTACAACAGAGTCGCGCTTCCCTCCAGGCTGACCCACTTCCCTGACCCGGAAACGAACTGTCAGGCCAGCCCTTCCAGATACTTCTCCTCCCGTTCTTTAGCGCCCTCACAGGTCGGGAGGAAGATTCATCACCAGAGCTCATCTTTCCGTCACAGTATGTTATACCTACTTGATTTTATTGCAACTAAGCACACAGGTTTTAAAAAAGTATTTTGATCTAATAAGAAACAGAATATTTAAACTATAAGCATTTTTGCTTGTTTAAGGCTCTACTGTAATACAAATAGACTGTAAAAGCAGGAGCGAGCATTTAATTTAATCAATTTACTTTCTTCAGTTTCTGTCTTCAACTAAACAAAGTCTTTTACACATTACAATATCAATTGAACTAAATAATATAAATGTTTAGTTTATATAAAGGTTTTACTGCAATAAAAATAGAGAAACTGTTTATTTTGAAATAACAGAATATAGTGCAGTCTGTATTTAATAACTTTAGTATACAGTGAACTTACTGAAGGAATACAACTAATTTTGTTATGACTAATTGGTTTTAGCAGATGAAGCAGAAATGTTTTGGTAGTCAGCGATTTAAAAGCCAAGGTCCTTCCTATAATGAGCGATATCATTAATATTAACGAACAAATTACCTTTTGGTACCAGAATAAGGGAGTATATGGGGTAATGTCCGTTCGCTTCATTATATTATAGAAATTAATTAAAACTTGGCAGCCGAAGCAATCATTTAATTTAAATTAGAAAAGTTGTCACAGTATCAGTTCTTATCACAAAGGTAGTGACTTTAATTGGGATGTTTGTGTGCCAAAAATAAATTAATGCGTGAATTTGGAAAAGCCCTTATAGTAGAGTTTCATATTAATTAAAACACTAGCCTTGGCAAGTAAACGGGGTGTTTGAAACTTGCTTGTGCAGGCAAATTTTGGGAAAAGAGAGAGGTCAGGTTTAGTCCAAGCATGGTATAGTTAATATGAGGCTATTATATTTAACATGTTCACTATAGCCTAAATAACTGGACTGACCACTGTATGTTTAGTGGTTATATTCAAAGGCTTATAATAAACCTCTACAGTCTTTGTACAATATTTTGTTAACACACCTGTATATGAAAGTAAGCTAATATAAAAAGTTGATAAGATATGCTGATATGAGAATGTATTGTAGACCCAGGTTAATATAATCACACAAAAAAGTTGAAGTTATATATATATAGATAAAATAGAATATATTTTAATACACATATAAACTTCTATTGAATTGAACCAAGGATACTGTGAACTTTGGTTCACCTAACCTTTTAAGAGAAAGAAGGGGTTGAAACTGAGAACTGGCCTATGAAGTTTGTTAAAAGTAAAGTTGCTGTATCAACAAAACATGCAGGCCATGAGCAAATCAAATTTCAGCATATATTGTACTATCCAAGTTAGAATATAGTACAGTCTTCAAAGTTTAAAGACTAGTAGAGGCCAATGGGGTGTTATGCCACAGGGAAAATACGGTCATAGATCATTTATGATTAGGCTTCCAATCCTATCTCTGGGAAGCCTATTGTTATTGTTAAGATTATTATTATCATTTTTCTTTCTGCTAACAAAACCTTAAAAGTTGCAAAAAATGAAAACTGTTGCACAAAAACTCTTGAAATTTCACAGAGTTGTAGACACCAATGGGAACTAATGTCCACAGCTGAATAAATACGATAGGTCACATGGTTTGGCAGCCATATTGGATTTTATGACACATTCTGAAACTTGGTATACATGTTTGGGGATTATCCAAGATGCACGGTGCTCAAAAATAAGCTGATTGGTTCAGTGGTATGGTGGCCATGTTGGATAACCTAATTAACACACAAATGTGTTCTCTGAAATTGTTAATCTGATCAAAGCAAAACTTGGCATATATGATCCAAGTATGTTTTCTTTAAAGTTTGCCCAAATTAAGTTGCTACAGTAAAAAAAAAAAAATTAAAAAAAAAAAAATGGCTGCCATTGGCCAATCAAATTTCAGCATTGCTCTAGTTGCATAAAATGAACACAATTGAACAAAAATAGAGTGGCGGAGGCCTATGGGAAATAATGTATTCTCTATTTAAAAAAAACTAAAAAAACTTAATATTAACCTTGACCTTTGACATATCCTTAAGGTCAAATGTAAAACTAGCTTATACCTCATTACTAAGGCCCTGTGAAAATCACGATTTCACTGACTGTGCGGAAAATGTGAAATTAGTCTAATACCATGATTTTTACAATATTCTTAAGAAATCAAAACACTTTCATAATTATTTGTATTTTATACAAAACATATTAAAAATCACATTAACGAAACTGTACAGCTCTGCTGTGTGTCTGTGTGTAATATTCGCCATGCACACAGTGCTGTGCAGTGATTATGTCATGTCACTATATGCAATCTAAGCAGGAAATTAAAATACTACACACTGTCTGCAGCAGATCGTGTAAAGCCGTATCCAGCAGGAGTTTACACACAAAGGAGGTAAACATACCTAATAGGTTTCAGTGTGTCATAAGCAAGCAAGGAAATCAACACGTTCTCTAGTTTATTTTTGGAGGACCCCTTGAAACCTCCTCAAGGCCCCCTTGGGGGCTGTGGACCCCTAGTTGAGAACCCCTGCTGTAGATGCTTTCAGACAGCATTAGTAATACAGTTCTCACCCGTTAATGTGCCCTGTTATAGTGTGGACTTGGTTATAACATGGCAGGGTTGTGACTCCCATTTGCTTCATAATGCCATTACAGTAGCCCTGTTATACTCATAAGGCGGAACACAAATAGCACAGTCTTGTAACTGTGGCTCCCCACTATATCATTATAAAGGGTGAGCACTGTACTTACAAGTTGTTCTGAAAGTTTGAATAGTATTTTGATACATATTATTTCACTTTTCCATTTTTCTTTTCCAAAGTCTAAATCGTAAATTTCCTGCACTGTAATTCAACACATTTCATATGCTTATATCACACTTTACCATTTTTTTTTTTTTTTTTTTTTTTTGTGTATGCATCTGTGGCAGGCTGGTGAGTGGATAGAGGCCCAGAGACAGTCTGAAGTTCAAAAAAATAACTATTTTATTATATTATAAATAACACAAAATAAAAGTGCTCAAGGGCAGAATAAAGGGATTTAAACACACAAAAAAAAACAGTACAAAAAACAAACTTACAAAAATAAAAGTTTCCAGGCTGGGCAATGCCTTCACTGGATGTAGAATTCATAAATCACAAAAAACCACAACCACCAACCTACTTCCTCAGCTCCCTCCTCCCAAATGAGAAGCAGAGGCCTCCTTTTATGTCAGGTGGCTGGGCACTGATTGATCATTAATTAAACTAATCAACTAATCAACCCCAGCCACCTGAACATAATAAACCCAGGCAGGTAGGGGAAATTAACCCCATCCCTGCCAATTTAAAAAGGGCAGAGCTTTGCTCTGCCACAGCATCGTTGTGCTTTTTCCATGCCTTTTCCACGATATACTACATTCAACTTTCCTTACGGGGCTTTGTGTTCCCCTGTGTGGTTTTACATGTGGAGTTTTAGCTCCACTATAAACACATATAAAGGCAAAATCTAATTAAAATTAGTTGTTTAGAATCCATTTTAATGTAATGTGTTCTTATTGTCTTGTGACTACCAGAGCATTAATGGCATGATGGTGAATGTGGGAATGAGGTTCTTAAAGTAGCAGGGTTCAGAAAAATATAATGTACCTGTAAATTTTTCTTTTCATTGTTAACATCCTAACTTTTTACACTTGTAACTTTTTAAGTCTGTTTCAAAGCTATTTTCAAAATGGCCGCTATATTGCACTGATAATGTAACGATTGCCCATATGGTTAAACAGATAATACAGCATAAACGATCCATGATGTGGTACGGAACAGAAAAGCTAGAGCACTTGTTATGTTTTAAAACATTCTTAATCACTCTACCTGCAGGGATTTAGATGACAGACCTCAAGCCTCTTTCTGCACTTCCAGTTGCTCTGTAGGCTTCACATGTACATTTTTGAAAGAAGCAAATAGTATAGCAACTAATAACAGTAACTGGTTCCATACTAGGTTAAAGAAAGCTCTCAGTTTATACACCTTTTCTGTTACAATTGCAATACTTAGATGATTTCACCTGAAGAATGAAATTCTCAACACCCCTTCAATGACTTTTTTTCCTGTCATTAATCGGCCTGCTGCTTCCCATAATGACACATGTTTTGCAGCCAGTGATAAGCCTTGACCCCCGGAGACATGGCTAGGGTGAAATGACCTAGGAAGTCAGGTGTAACATCTCTGAACAGAGTCCACTGTCATCTATATGTGGATGATATAGTGCTTTATAGTAATGCATACTCTGCCATAGATGCAATAAATTTTTTTTTAAAAAACTCCAAGAGGCTTTCACTATTGTACGAACAACTATGTTGGAACTAAAGCTACTGCTTAATACAAAAAAAGTTAATGTTTTTTGAACTTATATTTAAGGCTTGAAACTAGAGTTAATCCTTCAATCACTAACTAGAGAGCCTTTTCAGGTGGTGTATTGTTATACATACAGTATCTTGGGATATGACTTGGATACATTACTGAAGTTTAATTTACATATTTTAACTATATTAAAGAAAATAGCTCACAAACGTTGTGTTATTAAGCAAGCAGGCAGGTTTGTATTAGAATGTCACCCTCAAACCCATCACTGACAGTTACTGGCTTCTTTCAATTGGACGTCGCTGAATTGTAGAAGGCAAGTGCACCGGGTACTTTCTGTATGTAAAATTGTAATAGGTTTGTTGCCAGGTTACCTAAGAGAAGGTCCTGTGTTGACAGCATTTAGTTACAGCACCCCTATAGCATAGAATAATCTGGGCCAGAGTATCTAAGATATGATAGTGCATCAGCTAAATAACCCAAATGTATCATCTAAACATAAAACAATGACTGAGGTTATATTTCTTTTAAGGAGGAGGTTCCAAGCATTATCAAAAGGTAAATGTTTCAAGATTGAATGTATGATATTGTTTTGTAGTGATGTTGTTTTTACTAATGTTAAAGTACTGTTTCTGGTCATCTTGCCAGGATACCCTTTTAAATGAGGCCTAGCTCTTAATGGGTTTATTCCTGGTTAAAGAATGAATAAATAAATACAAGTTGACATAATGTTATTGATTTGAATAGTTACTTCAATGTCCCTGAGGTGTCAAGTGATACAACAGGTAGCGATGGAAATCCACTCACCGGAATGGGGAAGTGCATGATGAGAAATCAGAAGTTTCATTTGCTAGGTCATTTGAAATAAATAAAGAAATAAATTAAATTCCAAATTGAGAAACTGCACCAAAACTTCTCCAAACAATTGTAAATATCATAAAAAAGTAAGGGAAAGCACCAAAGGTAATTGTAAAAATGTGAAGCTACTTCTCTTTAACCTGGTTAAAGAGAAGACGACATATAAAAAATAAAAATACATGCCTATATAGCAAATGGAGATGCACAACAGGCAAGTTTGAAGGTATTATTTAATCTCAAGTTATTGCTTTGTTCCTCCTTTTTAACATTACCATTATGACCTTAAAAACAATAGGAGTTCATTTAAAATAGAGTAATGCACCTTCTGCTCCCTATTCCTTATAGTTACACCTGATGATTTATGGTTGATTTTCTGAGTTATGGACGTGCCACCTGTTCAATCTCTTATGCTATTAAAAGTTGACAAATTACATTAATCATACAGATTTTCCATGTGCATATTTACCATTTTCAAATCCTAAAATTAGATACAATGAATGGCTTTGACACAAGGGTCAAAAACACATTCTAGCAGCTTCCTGGAAAAGGAAGAACACTGATTTGCATAGATGCAGCATGATATATAGATATTAGCTCATAATTTAAATATTCGTTAGTTTTTCAAAAAGTAATAAAAGCCATTGTAGTCGTCTGAACGCAGGCAGAGACAGCATAGTGGCAGAGGCAGGGGTGTGTGACCGTTGTATAGGACTTACTTTTCCCCAGTGAATTAATTACAAAACAAAGGATACCAAATAGCAGTTCAAGTTAAATTTTGTTTTGTTTATTCCCGAAATAAATATTACATAAAGTTGACACCATTTTTCTTTTGTTTTTTTTTTAATTCCTTGCCATTGCCATTTCTTCACAACGTTGGCCATAGACCCATTTTAATAAATTAATAACATGAGGTTTACTTGTGCCTTTTTCTGAAATTTAACTTTAAACACGCCAAATAAAACAAACGTGGACATTGCGTTGTAAAGTGTTCTCATTTATTACATTCTGCCTAACAGAAAGTCACAACAAAAAATATATATTATATACAATCTATACAGAAATCGCTACACAACACTTTTTGGAAGTTGGGTACTGTTTAAGCGAGGCTTGCCTTTTTTATATCCCATGCGATTCTGTCTCGCTCTAAAGCAGCACAATGTGTTTTTGCCCCACTTCTGAAACACCAATGTAGTGATCTCGGTTCCCGCAGGCAGGTTCATCACACAGGGCGAGGCAATCCACACACAGGCGGAGGGCGAGAGCAAACCTGGGACTGAAGAGCCGGCTCCTTTGCAAGAAGTGTATATCTGGCTTATGTCTTTGTATGTGATTACTTCACCTACCAGCCCTGCTGCTGCCTTCCCCCGTGCAGGCTACACTATATATATATATATATATATATATATATATATATATATATATATATATATATATATACAGTGTGTGTGTGTGTATATATATATATATATATATATATATATATATATATATATATATATACACACACACACACACACACACACACACACTCAGGCTTCAAGCAATTTCGTTAATTTTTTTTGATTAGCACTAATGAGAACAGTAATGTCATTTTAGTTAATCTCAAGTTTTTAATTGCATATTTAACGATATTAATTAATATGTTCCATGACGTAGGAAAATGGCAAACAAAATTATGACTACCATAACATATTGATATTATATATATATATATTATTATATATATATATATATCTTTTATATACACACACACACACACACACACATATATCATTCATGGAGTTTCCATGCAAGTTTTTTTTGGGAGGTTTCTGTTCGCTCGATTTATTTTACTGGAGTAAACCAGGCTTTTCACCCGACGTCATGCAAATGAATGGGAAAGGTGGGGGTTGATATGTAAATTAGCTATGCGTAAAGTACTCGTGCTGTTTTTGAAGATTACTAGTGAAATTTTGTGAAAACATGGTTTCCATGCGCATAGAAGTGAATTTAAGCTGCTGTAATAAAGCAAAATACCTTGTGCCTAGTTGGTTAATAATGTGATTTACTGCTCTTGCCCAAATTGTTTTTCAAATATCATTAGTGGGGTGTCATGTCATTGGTAGGGAATACTAGTTCAACTAATTTATCTTACGACTCATTAATTAAAAATTAAAAAACTCAGAGGTAAAAAATGAAACTGATCAACAGGTATATATTTCCCTTTCATTCAGGCATTACAGCAGGGGATCAGGTAATGCTGCGTGTGCTACGTGTACTACCCTAGCTTAGATTTAGAAACCCTAATGTCCGGACAGCTGACAGTTGCTGAGGAAGCATTCAACACCACACTTAGGCAAATACGGGTAGTGAGCACTTGAAAAGGAGGTGGTGGATACTGATGAAACGGACTGAAGTGCAGCATTAGTTCATTCCCAAAATTGCCACTGCACAAACTGCACAACAGCAACAGTGTTCAGGAATCAGTGGCTGCCTGTGAGAAAGACGGGGAAGGTTACCAGTGTTGCCAAATCTCGCAAGAAAAAAATAAACGACACTTTTCAAAACAAGCGAACCCATGCTAGAGTATTGGTGTTTATGCAAGTTCTGTTGTTTATCACAGCAACTTCTGCTTCGCAAACTTGATGTGGGTTTAGATTCTGATGATTTATCCCAAATTTCAGATCAATGGCTTCACCGGTTCCCAAGAAGAAGATTTCGAAAGGTTTTATCGAAAAATGCGTCACGTTGCCAATTGCAAGGAAAATTTTTACTTTTTTTTTAATTTTTACATCTGACAGCCAATGTATCCAGCTTGTTAACTGCCAAATCAGAACTTGATTAGTCACACAGCTTTGAAAAAGCAGCAGTTTCATATTTTGGGAAGAAAAGTAATAATAATAAAAACAAAAAAAAAAATAAAAACAAAAATCTTAACAATAACAATAGGTTTCCCATATCTGAAAATGGTGATGTTTTATAAAACAAGATGGCCACCACTTATACGTTTACATTTGAAATTTAAACCAGCGTCAGTTGACAAATGATTTACTTGACTAACTCCAAACTTCATAAGCATCTTTCCTGATACTGTATCAATACAACTGACTTAAAAAATTGTGTTGAGTGGAAACTAAAATGGCCGTTTGATGCACTTTTTTAGAAACCTTTTGAAATCTTCTTCTTGGGAGCCAGTGAATCGATTGATCTGACAATTGACATATATCATCAGCATCCAAACCTGCATCAAGTTTGTGAAGCACAAGTTTCTGTGATAAATTTTAATGTCAAAATGCCACAAATCTTATCGAAATGCGCAAATTGCTGCTATTTGAAAACTGTTTCACCAACAAACTCCAAACATGGTAGTTATTTTCCCAGTAACAATGGAGTACAAATATGTCAAAATGGTTATGTTTTAAAAAACAAGATGGCCACCAGGTGTATGTTTACATCTGACATTTCAAACTGCCTCAGTTGACAAACGGTTTACTTGACTAACTCGAAACTTCACAGGCATCATCCTTGACACTGTAACAATACAACTAACTTTTAAGAAATTGGCTTTAAAAACAAGATGGCTGCCTGATGCATTTTTGAAAAAAAAAAAAAACTTCAAAATCTTCTGTGGAACAGTTGAAGTTGCTGATTTTAAACTTGGCATATTGAGCACTAAACACGCTTAGACGGGTACTGATACAGGGGCTTGGGAGCCATAAAACTGCCTGGCAGTTCTAGTTATTATTATTATTTTGTCACGGGTGTCATGGATACTGTGTAATTATTTTATTTTATTTTTTTAATGCCCGTGACTTTTTTGAGAACTTCTACGACGACATATTAAAAAAGATGAATTGTTGTTAAACTTTATTTTCAAAAGGAATGCAAAATCTGCATGTTTTTATTTACTTTTATTTTATTATCTTTCATTTTATTTGTGCTGTCCTGTAATGCTGGGAGGAAAACATGCCGAAAGTAAAACAAAAATGTTCTGATTGTACATGTAGGCTGTGAAGCTTTCCTATTTACACAATTAAATACTTGCTCATTAAATGATCCGTTTGCCACTTTCATTTAGATCGATGTAGTGAAAATCGTAATAAAATACTTTTCCTGTTTTTTTTTTTTTTTTTATGTGTCTAGAGATTTCGTATACACTGACATATTACGATCTGTATGGACATTTGCGACTGTGACGTAGGCACTAAAAAGCTGTATTATGTTAACATGGATCAGAAAACTATCTTAATAATAATTTAAAAAAAAAACAAATAATAATACAAATTGTTATTAAATATTGATTAAGAAAATGTTAAAAAAAAAATCCAACATGAAGTCATCTCCAAAAGAAAAAAAAAGGTCGCCATGGCAACTAAAATGGTTGCTACTTTGAGCACTGCATTACTGTAATATTTATTTTGCGACACAGCATTCATCAGGTTGAGATTAATTGATTTTTCAGGTCCGGTAATGTATTCACTTTCAGCATTAATAAAAAACGTTTTTTTTTTTTGTTTGTTTTTTTTTCACTGATATGTAAATATATACATAAGTATTTTTTTTTTTTAAAGTACCTGCGATATAAGTCGAATTTCACGAATTAGAAGAATATTCTGTATGAAACATGCCATCCTACATTCGGTATGATTCTTTAGTTACATCACATATCACTGGCTCACATCAGCTGTGACAGAAAGAGACACTTACTGCAAAGCGGGAGTTTTTAAAACTCAGCAAACTAGATGCTGCAAAAGCCTGGGCCCTGTTCCTCGTAGCTGGCTAACTGAGTTAGCCGGATAACTCTCAGGATAACTTGACAGAAGTCTGGCTTTTTCCGTTCCTTGAAACAAAATTAAAGTCTATCCGACTAAGTTACCATAGCAACACATCCTTAATCTTAAACCTGCTTCAGCACAGGCTAATTTAAAGTTAGCCGGATCTATATATAAAAACTTGTACTTCTACCCAATGAAAGCACTTGAAACACCCCTCTAAAATGGCAGCGCCCTTCCTTTTAAATGCCATAGATCAAGGAGCAATTTTAATTAGATTAGCTTTTCGTAGGGAAAAAGTATTGAGAGATCGCCAAGCTCTTTTGCATCATTCAGATGTTTGGTATTTGAGCGCTATAGATTTGCTCAGCAAGGTATCATTTACCTAATAAATCTACTTAAGCCATTGCCCATACAACCTGGCGCAGCCGTGTGTTGACAGTAACACAGACTATACGCATAGGGCTGCGCTTTTTTGCTAGTGGCTCATTCCTATACTTAGTTGGCGATGCTGAAAACATTGGCAAAGCCGCTGCATGCCGTGCAGTCCGAAGGGTCTATCTCGCCCTAAAGATATTTTTTTAATGTGTTCATCACATTTCCAGGACATACAAGAGGAAATGTCATCAAAGAGGGCTTCTATGCAGTCACAGGTAATTTACTAGGTTATATGCAATTTAATAAATAAGTAATCCCATCATTATCGTTTATTAGGTAGGGTACATTATTATGCAGAGTTCCCCAACGTCATTGGTGCTGTGGACTGTAGTCAGACCCCCATCAAGGTACCCTCAGGACCAAATGAGGCGGATTTTGTGAAAAGGAAATCCATTCACAGCATTAATGTACAGGTACTTATGATGTTATCACGTACATGAAATTAAAAATGAGCTACAATTCAGCAACTGATGCAAATAATCCGACATTTTAATGGCAATTACACAATGCCAGTGCTAGACAGTAGGTGTCAGACAAACCTTAATCTAACAGGGGGTGCAGTCATCTGAAAAAGTAAGGGCTTTCTGAGTTTTGGCTCATGAACTATAACTTTCTATGCAAATGCCGACTGTACTTATTGTGTTGCATGTGCTCGAGTACTATATATTGGTGCCGCAGGGAGTGAATTACGGTATGCAAAGAGGGTCAAGACAGGTGTGTGATTAATTCTTGTTAAAAATAATAATCTCGAAAGAAATTAACTTGTTAATTGTAGAAGTTAACTGCGATTAATTGACAGCTCTAATATATATATATATATATATATATATATATATATATATATATATATATATATATATATGACTGGAGGAGGGCCTTAGTGGAAAATGATTACCTCGAGGGAAGACAATTGTTATCAATGGGGCTATAATGCCCGAAGGCACAGTAACAATAGTCTTCCCAAGGGGCATTTAATTTTCCACTATGAGCTGAGGTTGCAGTACATATTTAATACAAGTTTCAGTCAAAATAATGAGAGGCAAGGTTGGATAGTAAATATGACTTTATATATTGTAAATCCATAAACATATTGTATACGAAAAACATGTAAACATGTTTGATACTAATATTTTAGTGCTGTACATAGAATTAAGTAATATAC
This sequence comes from Polyodon spathula, assembly GCF_017654505.1. NCBI lineage: Eukaryota > Metazoa > Chordata > Actinopteri > Acipenseriformes > Polyodontidae > Polyodon > Polyodon spathula. Next base: position 59,461,019 of record NC_054538.1, on the reverse strand, counting down.
TACGACCAGTGCAACAGGTCGGCAACATTTCTGGAGCAAAATAGGCTTTATGAGTGTCATTTGCCAGATATTTTGGTTGCAAATATTTATTGCTTTACAGTATTTTGTTTAAATATTGCTGATACAGCATAAGTAAATAACAGACATGTTTTTGAAATTTATACCACATTGTTATCAAAGTTTTTTTGTTTTGTTTTTTCTTTCTTTTGTAATATTTGAATATGTCTGAGATCCTATGCAGCCCTGTCAGTTATCATAGATATAGACTGCATGTTTTGGTTGCCTGCATAAAATTGTTTTATACTACTGTATAAAACACTGGCGTCTGCACTGCCTTTAATTGTAACCATCTTAGGGTACTCATTTTTCTATTCTTGGAAATACCAATTCTGTTTTTTTCAAAAATGGCCAATTCCATTTTTTATAAATATTAAATAACATACATTGAGAGAAAAACGTGGAATGTTTTTCCTTATAGATTTTATAGTCCGTCTCCAGGAAAACACAGAAGATGACACGATCAATCTGGTAAGAAGAAATCACGTTAGTTGTTTCAGTACCACAAGCTACTTGTCTTCAAATGCAATAGACATAAATAACCCTAACTAGAAATGTGTGTTTTAGTGAACAAAGAGAAAGCATCCTTCATGTCCCAATTAGATGCAAGATTAATGCACTGTGCTGTCTAGAGACAGGCTCAATACTCATTTAAACAGATAATATTGGTGAAAATAAACTGCCAACACAAGTTATTTGGCTGAAAATGTGAACTTTTGAGCAAAATGTACTCCACACAATGCTTTGCAGCAAAGTTTTAATGTAGTAAAGGTCAGCCTGAAACTAATGGCCAAGAGGTTCTTCTGATGCAAGCTGAGTATGTTAATACAGTTCTCTTAATCAGAGAAATGCTCTAAGCTTAAGATAAAGTAGTTCACATTCCCTGAACATTTTTTTGTGAAAATGGTGCTTAACCGTGTCCCAGTTTAATTTAATTTCCCCATTTCCTGCTTCTTACATGCCTGTGCCAACTGAAAAGTCCAATTTAGTAACTGGATGTGAGCCATTAAAAATGAAACCCAATGGATGGCTTTGAAACCTTAGAACAGGCAAATTAGCGTACTGCTATGATACAAAACAAAAAAGACAAGGTATTGATACAACTGGAAACCTGCACTGACACCACTGCTTGTCTGAGTTCCTATAAAAAGAAGCATCCAGTGCAATGGTAGATCTGTCATTATGCCTATTGAAATGTTTTCTCTTTTAAGAAAAAGAAAAACAGCTGTGCAAACCACACTGCTTCGTTTATATATATATATATATATATATATATATATATATATATATATATATATATATATATATATATATATCAGTTTTTCAAATGGGGTACCACCCAATGTCATTTTGCATTTGACCAAAGCCATTCAGTCCAAGGTCTCCAGTGGGATTTTGGCAAACTCTGCTGAACAAATCTGATATTGTTAAACTGTTGTGCCACCTGGAAATGGGCCCTCGTCTTTCAGGTTAGATAACAGAATAACCCTATTCCAAAGTAAGAATTTAAGATTGCCTCTTGATTTTACACAATCCTATGTTGGCCAAAATCCAAACACAGGCTTAAGAAGCCTATCTCTTGCTTTCTATACACATTGTAATTTATCCAGACTGCTGACTCCAAGAGTGTACAGTTTACCAAGATCTGTCTTGTGTACTCCCCCCCCCCAAAACCTTGTTGGGCTGAAGTGCACATTACCATACATGAGCTTATCTTTGTATGTTACAACAGAGTTTAAGTCTTTCCATTTGCCCATAATGCTAATTGTTTTATTTTTATTTTAGCAAGATTAAACAAAATATTTACTGTATTATATTTTATAATAGTAAGATGGGGAAGTCAAATCGTCTACACCCAGGTTCACTTCTAGGCATCATTCTGGTTCTCACATTTAGCAGCAGTAACTGATGTGTTTGTACTGTATCTGCAAAAGATCTGCCTCTTTGTACCACTTAAAAGGAATAACTTATATCATATACAATTTCATTTTCCTAAATGTTTAATATCCAATGATATGTGTGTTCTATTACTCTATTGTTGTTTCTGTTTGGCTCACTATTTTCCATTCTTAAATCCATGTATCCGTTCAGCCACTTCAAAAAGCTAACATTTCTGGAGTATGTGGTTTTAGAAATGACCACTAGGGGTGTAAACTGTAATGGAGATTTTCTACAATTGCACACTGTTAGTGGTCACTGCCTCCTTAGTTCAGAAATTTAAGTTTTTGCTGGAATAGATCGTAAGCCTGATGATCTAAGCTGATACAGAGAGCGATAGAGAACATGCATACAGTTAATTATATTGTTACTATTAATTACTTTTAATGGGAAGGGAGAAGTGGAATTATTTTTCATTTTAAGTGGAGACCCAGCATGGTTGGAAATAACTCAATTGTCCATAAATCAGTTATCTCTCACAACAGAAAAATAGGCCCTTAACTTTTCACCTTGCATGCATGTAAAATAATCTGTAGTACATGACCCATGGAACATTATTATCCCAGCAAAATATTTTTGTCACCAGCAGGAGTGGAAATGTGTTTTTTAGATGCTGCACAGATAATGGCCTCTCAAAATATTGCATTTTTCAAGACCACCACATACTGACAACCCTGCAGCACTCCCAATGGATGCTAGATAGTGACAGATACAGCTACTCTGTATTACACTTTAAAAGTGAGCTACCTGGTCAAAAATGTGTGTGTGTGTGTGTGTGTGTGTGTGTGTGTGTGTGTGTATATATATATATATATATATATATAAATGTTAATCTGAAGTATAATACAGTAAATTACCATACTACCAAATAGACACCATAGGGTTTAGAAGCTGATGCAATATTTTGTTACGTAAATGTTTCTTAATGTTAATATGTTAGGGTTAGGGTGAGGTAAGAAGATAATTGGTAAAAGTGTAGATTTACCAGATTAGTGGTCAATCTATAAAATAACTAAGGAGATGGTAGTAAATGATTTCTTTTACGTACATCCATGATCACTATCTGACAACAATTCACTGAAATGCAAAACCTGTGTGCACTTAGGTTATGCTTTTTTCTAAATTAGTTCAACTTAATAATAGTTCAACTTAGTAGAGGCATGACTTCCCTTTCAATTCAAAGATGACTGCCAACCAATATTTTTGCAATAAGTCTGCTTTTAGGTAGGTATTCGCTAAGCATTTTATGTCAGAGCTGCTGATAGGCCCCTCTGTGGAGTGACGTCCTCGGTCCCGCCTGCTGAGGGAATAAGTAGTCGCTCCGCAGAGCTCACTTCCTCTTTTGCCTCTCACAATGGTAAGGTAAGTTATCTGTGTCACTAGTGTGTTTTGAAAGAGCCCCTCTGAGTAGACTGCAGTACACTTGCATTCGTGCTGAGAGCTGGCTTGCCACTCTCGTGGAATCAGTGGCTCCATTTTTTCTTTCTCACGGCCTGCTTCGCTTGTGTCGCAGGCTGTCTTGTCTGTCCATCCTGCACTGTGAGTGTGACAGCCTGTGCAGTATTGGTGTGTGTGTGATTGTCGTCTTTGAACCAACACCTTCAGGGAGAACACCGTTCCTCCGCCGGGGCTCAGCTTGACGTCCTGTCGTTGAGTGACTCTGCCGACTGTCATTCGCGCAGCTCAGCCAAAACAAAACAAAAAAACAACAGCAACATCGGGGCTGTGCTTAGCCTGCCCAGCTGTCCAGTAGACCTCGCCTCGCCGCTGGCTTGTTTCAGCCCGCCTACTTGGCACGCTTGGTAGTAACAATTATAATACAATTTTACAGCTCATCCACCAGACACGGTGACTGTTGTTCTCCCATAGCTGAATTGCTGTGTTTTCTGTCTAACGGCTGCAGCTCGTTGAGCCTGTGTATACACCCCGGTATATGCTATGCGCTACCCTGGGTTGTGCTGACTATAAGCCAAACCCTTGTTCGATGTATAGTTCACATAACTATAGACGTGCATACTGATAACTCCTCTCCTGATCACTCGTTTTATCACCAAACTGCTACACGACTACAGACCAGTACTTTACGTCTTTTACGACATCGGACTGGAAAGAGAAAATTTTAATGTCGGATGTCAGCATTGCTGAGGAGGACCATGATGCGATTTCGATACCTTCAGAAGCAGCCCCTACCTGCAAAGACCATACCTTTGGACCAGTGATAGAGGAATTGTTGAAGTGATCTCACTGAGAACGCAAGGTGTCTCGGCAGGTAGCCTCAATGCTCCCCTCCTGTACTCTGGTACGGGAGAGAATGAGACGCTGGCGTCCGCAGTACTTGTATGCTGACTCAGACGGTATATAATATTGCAAGAAGGAATGCAGTGAAGTTTATAAAGTTTAATTAAACAATACAAAATAAACCCTAAGGCTGGTGTTTAAGAAAAATAAATATTAAATTGGTTAATTTACCCAAGTGGTAACAGATCTTACAGAAATCTTTATTTTTTTAAAATTATTATTATTATTATTATTTTTATTATTATTATTTTGCTATTAAGCGCCCTGATGTTACTTTATTACCGAATAATTCACCTCAAATGCTTTAGCATTACCTACCATCTCCTTAGTTATTTTATACATTGACTGATGAGCTGGTAAATCTACACATATACTGGTTAATCTATAGATAAGATATGTAAATGGTTAAAATGTGTACATTGTATTGGTATATATGTATATATATATAATTGTAGATATATATATATATATATATATCTATATATATATACTATATATATATATATCTTTCGCAATTATTATTTAATTTTGTTTGAGGAAAAAATGGAGGAACATTGCACTTGCTTCACAGTAGGACCCATATGATGATTATTTTAAGTATTTTAATATGTATCTGTTGTTTATATACACACTATCATTACATGTCCCAAAACTAGTACAGTATATAAATAGTCCTTGAAGTAATACCAGTACATTTATACACAGAGGGTGAGGGCTGGATTGATATGGAACTTGAATCCTTAGGGTAAACTGAGATTAAATTTACCTTGCACTGAGGAATGTGATTAGATATATGTGTGTTACAGTAAACTAATGTATGCTGTCATGCTATCTGTATCTCCACATAATGTACTTCTTCAATCCATAGTGCAATTGTCTCGTTGACTGCAATCCTATTGGCTAAAAAACTATAGCCCACATCACCGGCATATTCGGTACTTTCATGAACTTTTCATTGCAATAATACCCTCGCACAGAGAACATTACCTTTCATGGACTTACAGAACTTTTGATTCAATCTCTAGTATTCGCCGATGTGTTGTGTTCGATTATTTGATTGTATAGACATGACTGTAACCTAAACTTATGGTGCTAGACTCCTTTGTAGTTTATTTTTTTATCAGGTTTTTATCAGGAGTGTATGAGATTGGGCTGCGTGGTTTTAGCGCTAAGAAAAATAAGATGAGCCATGACTTAGTCATCTGTGGTTTATATGAGGAAGGAACAAAACTCTCAGGCACCGTCAAGGCAGTCTGTGCCAAAGTCTAGGAATGTACGGGCTTATAAATGAGAATTTACTGTGGCTGTGCGGGAAAGCCATGATCTGGAAGGCCTTTGAAATAGATACAAATAGATATGGATCTGAAACCAAAACAAGAGGGTGTAAAAATTCTACTTTCAAATCATACTGGTTTAAAAATGTGGAAACACAACTGGACTTTTGTCAAGTGGAAACAAGACCTTTAGGTGGAAATTCAGAAAGACATTTACTCCAGTGCGTCATTATTAACTTTTCTTCTGAAACTAGAATAACACCCAGTAAAGTTATAACACTTTAAACCTTACATTTCAGTACCCATAAATCAATCATTACAGTTATGGTGTTTTTGCACTCAGTCAGCTATAAAAGGGGTTTTACCAGACAATGCCTTTTTTTTTTTGTACTTGCCTGGACCCAATTATAAATTCTAGGAAATTTAACAACCTAGTCTAAATGATATTACCTTTATATCTTAATATAAACTAATCTAGCTGGTAACATTGTCTGAATTATACCATCTGTAAATTATTCCAGGCACATTTATATACCAAATTTCTATGCCTTGCACTGTGTAGTGTATATTTTTAAATTCTTATACCCCTTTCATTACCATTTCACCTAAAGGCATCAATTACTATAATAGCCCACAGCTGCATGCCAGCCTTTTGTCATTATTGTTCTGTTTACTTCATGCTATTTTATGCCAATCTGAGAAATGTAATTCAGGCCACCCTGCCTAGACCCATAAAATGTAATGATAGAGGTATTTTCATTGACTTTTAAGATTTGCTTATAATGCACAATCTCTCTCATAATACATCTGTCACCAAAAACTGATTCCGCAAACTAATACAGGATGAACCACTTGTAATTTGTCACTTTGATATATATCACCTAATTTCAGTTTCAGAATACTCAAGACACAGTCTTCCGTTGTCCAACGTGTGAACTTTCAATTTCTACAAACTGCACTGGCTAATCCGTCTTCAAAAAAAATGTGAATTTGTTTTTATGAAGGATAATGGTGAGGCTTTAGTAAATGCACATATCCTGTTAAGATTACATATATGTGATGAAATCAATTATTCCCATCACAGTGCATTGCAAGAAAAGGGGACTATTGTGAAACTTAGACATAGGTTAAGTTTTTTTTTTAATCGCATTTTGAAGGGGTCTATTTAAATTATTTTCTCAAGCTTTTGCAATTATCTTAAAACCTCAGGCTCTGACTGAAAAGGCAGGGGTTCATCATGGTGTTAATGTTAGCTAATTTGCTTGCCAAAGGGCATCCCAATTCAGGGGCTGACAAACCCAGCATTCTCCCTAAGTGAGGGATTCTGTCCCCAGATGTGGGGATAATTGATACAAAGGTGCAATTTTACACTTTAACACAAGCATAGGTTTTGAGTGCTTGATTAATATCTTTGGGTACCCATGCAGCTGGATCATCCCTCAGCACAGTGGCTGGACTGACTGGCATATTCTTCAAGACAGTCTCCCAGGACTTCCTATAATGTTTGAAACATAATGTGACAAGGAACAGACTACTATAGTGGTCCAAATCACAGTTTGTTTGTTTGTTTTTGGCCAAAATTATAAACCCTACCAATATATAGCACACATTGTTTTCATGAAATTAATTTGATTTGCATTCCTGGCTACTCTGTATGATATTAAATCTGCCTCTTCCTGTTGCAGGTCGGTTTCAGTCTGGATGGGCCCAACAGAAGATTGAACCCTTTGATAGAGAGTTTAATGCTTTATGAGGAACAGTCTGACATTTAGTGACTTTATGGATCACTGTGGATAAGACTTCAAAGAAGATTTCCATTTTAACCAGCCTAATTTAAACTGGCCGTATGACCCTATGATCCTGATTCCTCTATATGTCATTCCTAATGCACACATTCAATATTGCTGTGACAAATACCAAAATACACAATTTATGGTAGTTTAGCAAACAATCTATATAAAGAAAAAGAAAAAAAAACACTTAAGCATTTTAAAATATTTCTTCATGACAAAAATATTGGCACATTTTCATTTAAAGTCTGTAAAAATGTAATAGAATTAATTAAAAAAAAAAATATATATATATATATATATATATATATATAAAGCCGTTACACAGTAACTAAGCCGGTTTATAAAGCCAGGGCTATGTTTTTTCAAATTTCATTTGGATGGTTTTTTCCACTTGTGATATTGAAAGCGCTGACCTTTGACAGCTTTTTGATTTCAGACGGGACATGGCAGCATTAGTAGCCGTAGCTGAGGTGTGATGTTTCCTTCAAGTATGTAAAGATTGGATGTTAACATGAATTATTATACGAGTGCTCTGAAGTCAGAGAGGGTGAAATCTAGCCATACTGCAATGAGCCAAAAGCTCCTTTATCACAGAGCACCCATATTCATAATCGAATAAGGGCAGTGCCAGACCTTACAGATTTACTGTATTCATTTACTGTAAACGGATGTCGGAACTGTCTTTAATAAATCATACATAATAGTTGCCCAGAGACCGGACTCATAATACATGATTTTAATCTCGATTATTACTGGTCTTATTGTCAAGTAAAAGGAAATATATTTACATTTTGTTTGCATTTGTTGTTATTCTACACACAGCTGCAGACTCACTTACAACAACATCTCACCAGAAAGGCAGAGCACAAGCAGATTAAGTGACTCAGGGTTACAACAATAGTATACATGGACATTATGACTGCACTAACAGCCTTATAGAATGTAATGTCATTCTGGCTGCCCATAGTAACCCAACACCTGTGTGTTTCAAGATTGTTACTGTCTCTGATCTCTCTGATTTACGGAACAATCACTCAACAAAGGCATCAGATCTTACATCAAGGGAGAGACTTCTACAAACAATAACAATAAAAAAAGAAACAGTGAAAAAACTACTAAAGAAAATGATTGCAAGGATCAGTGAAAAGACTACTAAAGCAATACAGCGGCACACAGAAGCAACATGAGAAATACTATTCATCTCCCTTTTAAAAATCTTATCTCCTGTGTCCATGCAGGTACAATGGGGTATTTCTTAGTCTTAGTCTCTTTTTATGAAGTACAGCGGTATATGGGCTAAGCTGTGCTCCATAAGTTGAATTTCAACAGGCTTTTAGAGCTGACGACAGAGTCCCTGTGCTGGATTTATATTACCAAGGACTTATCTTCCCCTTGTTATAATAGGCAGACAATGTCTGTAAAGAAACTGTACCAAAAACACAAACCCATGGATCATGTAGCTTACATTACTCCCTGTCCCTGGTCAAGAAGGTGTGGGTCAGGGGGCTTCTAGCATAGTGGAGATCATCTTGTATTCAGTAAAAAAAAAAGTGTAGTTTTTGATGAATGTACAGCACTATCTAAATGATAAAGTGATGAGAGATAAAACACAGTCAAATACCCTAATAAAACAAATAATGTTGAAGGATCATGCCCCATAAATATTTGATAGGCAATTTTATATCAGTCACACATTACTCTTCGTGACAGACCACCAAGTCACACCTGGTTATTAAAATTTAAATCCAATTTCTCTTCTTTTTGAACATCAGAATGACCATTTGAATAAGCACTGCTAATAAACGGTTTCATCTTTTTTCTACCACAGTATGTCACATGAACAGTAGCAACTACTCTATTATTTTACCACCAAAATACATGAAATTGATAAATAATTAAAAACAAACAAACAAACAAACAAACAAAAAAAAAAAAAAAAAACCATGAGATATATGAGAAACAGTAGCCCCGGGGAATTTTTCTTTAATTTTGTTCGTTTTGTATCTGGAGTTTAAGAAACAAATATATAAAATGTGATTGGTTATAAATATAAGTATATATTGTTTTTATACAATTAAATACACATTTAAAAAAAAAAAAAATCATAATCAGATCAGGCTTTACTGTAAAAACTACATATTTTAAAACTACTTCCTATTTGTATTTATTTATATGTGACACACTGGGTTCTGGTCCCTTTCACACACTGGAGAAGACGGCCCTGCTCTATTGCCTAGCCCTAACACCACTTGAGTAACCACACATGCACTCTGGCATAGAAGAAATATTTATTCTGGATTAATAAACATAAAAGAATTCAGGATTACATTCTACATGCGGCAACACAGGTCACTGCAGCGAGTCTCCATTAAACTGCTGCAGATTCACAGAAAAAACAAAAATGAAACACAAAATGGATGCCGCTGCGGATTTATATATACCCATTTCAGCACAGATTTAAAACAATATTAACTCTGTTACATATATACATTGTCATTGTTTATTATACAGCTTTTTTTCCTTACATTGGAATTGTAGTGATTCAAAATGGGTTCTTTTTGTTAAAGTTCTGATGCCACCTTTGAATGTAAACATCAATCTTTCTTTCCTACTTTCACCTGAAGAAGAGACCATTTTAGACTCTTCCTCAGAATATCCATGAGTAGTGCAGCATGCAAACAAAACTTTTCCTGTCTTTGTCGACTAAAAAACTACATGCAAAACACAATCAAACAGGAAAGACTTTCTGGATTATCGTGTTAAATATAGAATGGGACATTCCAACTGATTTGGACCGAGTGATTGATTCTTGGTGAATGGACATCATCTTCCTCTTCATTAAGGTAAGAAAAAATCTATGTATTTCCAATAATGATAATATATTTAAATAATAACACACGACAGATATTTACAATAATTAAGTCTTTTTTTTTTTTTTTGCCCCCCTCCCCCACTTTTTGATCCCAAATGCCAGGACCTGTACTTATAAAAAAGGTAAAAGTTGTATTGTGTGTTTCTACTACATGCAAAGCCCAGATACTTTGTATATTTCAATATTAACAGTAGGAGATGTTTGCAATCAGGTAAAGATACCTGACCTCATTATCTCAGTACACACAAAATCAATGCATTCTGTATGTCTGTTATTATCCCCTAGACAGCTGTATACTATTTTTAAGACCTACACACAGTGACACAACAAACTGAAATAGGTGCCATTTTAGACTTAACAACATCTTGTGGAGTTTCAGTACTGGGGCTTCTGGGGTTAAGTTTATAATCTGCTGTATCTAAACAGCTATATTAGCATGTTAAACGATAAACTTTCTTGTTAATTCACTGCATCTGGGGCATTTTTTGAAAGAGAATATAGTAATTTTAATGAGTGATGTGTATATTAATGAGATGTCATTAGGGCAAGCAAGCATGGAATTAGACTAGTAGAAGTGGAAGGTTTTTTTTAAATTTTTTATTTCAATTTCCTAAGGTATGTTTATTAAAGTAATTTCTATGCAAACAGAGCATCAACATCTATTGTTGTTCCATGCTAAGCTGTTCACAGTCAGGCAATTAAACTCCTTATTTCCCAACAGGCTGTCTAGTTGGACAGATTCAATGTGGTCCATGATGTAATTAGTTGTCATGGTCAGAATTTAAACAGCTATGTTTAAGGGCTCTCATGTAAAACAGCAAGAATGTTCAGGCCATACACTGCCAGTATTGTGTAAGGCAATTGTGCTGGTGTTGTACAGCTATTATCTTATTCTGTGTTATTTAAACATCCCCATGTGAATAAAACCTAACCACCCTAACAGTAACTTCTGTTACCATATTCCTGCATACCGTTTCACATCAAAACATGCTTCAACTTGTTGATCTTAAACCATGACGTGGCATTGGCACAGTAATGCTTTTATTGAACCAGCTGGATTTATTATTTTTCCAGAAGAGTACGCCAGGGAGCCTTTACTGGTCTGGTGAATCACTGCGCTACTATTTCAAATACCATTTTTGAATCTTTAAAAAATGTATAAATTACTTTATAAAAGGTAAGTTACAAAACAGCAGAACTTCCCAGTCAACTTACTGTAATTGACAATGACTTGATAATCCTCAAATACAGTAATAGAGGGCACCTCACCCAGATACCGATATGGAATGGGCTTTGTTATTTTTATACAATGTTAAACATCTACTATTATATTATATAAGAAATGTCATTGCTTGTGGAAAAAGGTTTCAAGTAGCATCCATTTACTGGGATTTAGAAAAAATATCATGCATGTTCTAAAGAAACCAACAAACTACTGAATAACCTAGCAAAATCCCGTAAAAAGAAATGCAACTGCCTTATACATAGCTCGATTAATAGAGGGTGTTGTCTTCCATGAATAAAAAGCAAACGCATAACATGTTTGTAATGCCACCACATATGAGAGGAGTCTCGCAGGACACCCTGAGTGACTGTTGTCAAAATCTACAAGTAAGGAGATGTCAGCAATAAGACCACATTCTACTTAACAGTAAAGAACACCTTCTCCCAGGGATTACTGAAAAAAATATTTTAATTGATGATAATGGAATGACATTTCACAAAATAACCAGCAGATGTTCACCATGTTGCAGAGCTGTGTTGTCTTCTTGATGTAATCCCATAAAATCCATTTTAAAGATCAGATTCTGTTTTTAAATCGCTGTAGCGGAGTCTGCTGCTATGGGTATTGTAATTGCAGTGATGACTGCCTTTGTCATTTGAAACAGAAACCTAAACATTATTGAAATAAAGAAGAAAAATGTCCCTGAGGTCAACTGTAGAACACAATTAAAGGAACTACATAATCTCTGAATCCTTGAAGCCACAGTTAATATATAGCACTTTAGGTCACAAAGCATCCCATTGTGGTCATTTAATCCCAAAGCTAGGGTAAGGGAGAGAGTCACTAAAGATGATGTTCAATAGGGAGTCTATTGACTGACTGATCGACTGGGCCTGTAAAAGACTGAGGCTATTTATTTATCTATAAGTCCGCTTCCATTCCATTCCATAGGGTCTGTGCACAGCATTATATTTGCTGAGTTTACATTGGCTTTTACTGTTGACTACGTTCAATTTATGGTTCACGTCTCGCTCATGATTGACTTTAACACAATTCAAGTCCTAATTGACACCCCAGTACCACTGGTCCAGTACATCTCCAATTCTCCCTGCATTATTGGTTGGTCACAAAGTGGGCAATGTTTTTTTTCCTTTTTACATAACCTGCTCTGCTCAACCCTGTCCCCACTGTATACATAACTTATGTTTTCAACAGTACGATTAACACAGAGCTAAAGGGCAGCAGTATGTAGATTGTTAAATAATCTCTCTCTACAAAAGACTACAGTGCACTGAAGCTGTTACTTAACCCCAGTGTGCAAGGCAGGAACATGGAACATTTGATTGCACATAGATGCTTGTAATGTATCTTTCTGACTGAGGAGGTAAAAAAAAAAAAAAAAAAAAGTTGAGCAGTGTGATGTGATTATGTGGTGAACCCCTCAGAAAACCTTTCTCAGTCCCCTCAGGGGACCTTGGCTCCCATTTTGAGAATATTTGGGATGATTAAAGTAATTTGTTTGAGTATCTAGAGAGAACACACCAAGTTATTTCAATTTGAGCTACAATACAGTATAAGGTGTACCAGAAAAATAAGAAGAACCAAGAATATCTAACATTAGACCTTTCAAAATGCTAGCTGTCCGGAGCCTATATTTCCAACTCCTAAAGACATCTGGCATTCAGCTGATGCCTACCATGGCTTAGTGTCTTCTGGGCATCTGTTACAAATCACTGCTTTACAGAGCTGACAGTATTTGATCACGATAATCTATAGAGTAAGCACGATTCTGTTTATTGGAATCCCAGGCTAGTAAAAACAAACAGTTTCTGTGACCAGATGCTATTTTGTGAAACATTTATTTTTCTAACTCTTGACTTGTGCTTCCATATGTTGCTCCCAACTTAATTCAGTGACTCTGACTTTTTAGTACTGTAATTATTAAAACATTTTCTAGTGTAAGGAGTATGCTTTCTGATACAATAAACAGAGCTCCCCTGCCCTTTTCCAGAAACCAAACTGTATTATTTAAGAAATGTACTAAAATTGAGTTCTGGGTTTAAAACTGTGTTAAAAGCAACCAAATTTTACCATTTGCAGATTTCAATTATGCCCACTAAACCTCCTAGGCCTAACCAACCAGTGGCTTTTTCAAGCATTTATTCTTTCACAATTAGATTATGGTATTGACTGGATTGTTACAGCCAATAGTTTTTTTTAGCCTTTCAAGACATTAAAAACACTGCAGCAAAATTCCAACACATTACCCTTGTTTTTAATCCTACCATAGGCTGCAAGTTGGGTTGCATTAAATTACCTTTAAAACTGATTTCTGAGAGGATTCATACATTATATCTACTTCCTTCTCTAGCTGTACATTAGTTCTTGGTTGTGTGTAATTACTTTTTTAACAGAGCTGGAATATGACCAATTCCTGCAAGCTGAGTGTGAGTAAATGTCTATGGTGATTTAGAAGAGCTTCGCTGAGCCTGAAGTGTTTGGCAGACTAGGAACACTCAAAGCAAGGCTGCCTGATGGTGTTATTACATGAGCCTCATTCAAGGTCTATCTTAAAGACCTCAGAGCAAACTGGATAACAGATCGCATGTACTGATGCACAGCTATTCAGAAAGAAAATAGACGCTGTTGTTAAACCCACAAACTTGCGTTAAGCTTCAGAAAAAGCTGGTTCACCAGAATTTTAAATGCAGCTTTTTAGTGCTGCCTTTGTGTTGCTTATTTATTGCAGCCTTATGCTCGATATACTATCTCTTGTTAACATTTGGCCTATGTTAAAGAAGGCTATCTGTGGTATTTTCTAGACTATCCCTGCTAAAACTATGCCTCACTGGAATGCAGATAATTTCCTTCTGAGTCTACTGAGGTTTACCACAGTTTGAAATTTCTACAGACCAGCATTTAAGTTATGAGTTCCATGGCAAGGCCATTAAATAATATTTTCTTCAATTACTCTACTGGTAAATGTATTAAGACTGATTGCATTATTAAAAGGCAGCAGTTGTTTTTGACATGTAACAGTGAGCAAATGGGGAAATAAATGTATTAGAATGTTCTATTAAGTCTAGTAACTGCTGAGGTATTTTGGTATGATTAAAGAGATATTTGCAAAAAGTAAATAAAAAAAATAGGGTGTCACAGATATGGCTCACCCAATTAGTCTGAGTGTGAGTGGAGAGACAGGTCCCCTCGCAAAATGATCTAATGAGCTCTTATTCTGTCTTTATGAGTTTACAGTGACACAAACAATAATACAATTGGATGCAGGTAGGTGTACGTGACAGGTGCTGCCTTTCCTATATGCCTAAAAGCTCCCTGTATTGTGAGGGTGTGTGACTCCTGAGTAGCACAAATTCGAAAAGAGTGAACACAACTCTCCAATAACAATGCGGTATGTTATCATGAAATGGAAAAAACTACAGCAGAAGAGCTCATCAGCGTTGGCCGAAACCTTTGTCTATTTGACTTCCAAAAACAATCAAAGATGCAGCTTTGAAAGGGGCATAGACTATTCTCCAATTGTATTTCCAAACAATATACTACAAACAAGTGTCCAATTAAAAAAAAAAAAAAAGACAAATTTGGATGATGCTGTTACCTACAGGCAAGTGTCAGTGTGTGTTTATATATATATATATATATATATATATATATATATATATATATATATATATATATATATATTTCCTATATATGTACAATTGTTTTTGTTTAGAGAAAAAAAAATGATAGTAGTATATGTATTGGTTTGTTGGTTTTTTCCAACAAATCTCTTTTTTTCCAGATGGGTAAAGCTCTCACTGGTACATGAACCAATATTATTACCATGCTATCATCAATGGCTATACAAACACACCAGACAATTCACAAATAGCAAGTAGCAATTTCACAGTAGGCACACTGAAAAAGAGGCTAATGGCTTTTTGTGCTGGTGAGGCAGTAATGAAAAAAAAAACAAAAAAACAGAAGAAACAAAAATGGTCTTGACACCTAGTAAGAAGAGCATCTTAACAATAATAAAAGCATATTCAACTTAAATGATCATTATCCAACATTACTTATTTTGTTATCCTTTTACAATTATCAGACAAGTTAATATGTTTCTCTTGAGGGGAAAAAAATATAAAAAAAATTACAAAAACAATATCTGGAGAAATTGATGCCCTGGTACTATAAGAGAGAACTGGTGACAAAAAACTAAATAAATATAAAGCTTCCAAAAAATCTCAGTGTGTCAATTAAAATGACAGTTTTTTAAATAAGAATACTCATAAAACATACATTCATGATCTTAAAAAGTATATCATACACAGCATGTACATGTAAAAGTGTTATTCACAAACAGGTACGCAAAGACAGCTGCCTCTCTAAAGCCCCAGTTTCTGTGTAGAGTGTCAACAAGCCTGGCAGTTGTACAGGTTGTATTTTAGATTACATTACTGATACAATGACCATTCATCATTTTAAAGCTGACTCTATGATAAGGAATTTTAAGCTTAAGATAAGAGCACCCCACTAAACAAAAGCACTGCCAGCACCAGGATTTTTGTGCTATCCTATAAACAGGTGGCCTGATTTGTCAAACATAACAAACAACTTGCAGCCTTCGGTTTAAAATATATGATTAATGTATTTATTACAAGTTTTGTAGCATTACTAGTTGTATTTTCCTTTTTACAAATATATGGCACAAGTTTTATTTTTGTGTAAAAAGCTTGATAAAGCAAGCCCAAGTATGCATAGCAAGCAGAAAAGTGACTGTGGAGACTGAAATCAACTCCAGAAAGGGTCCCCTTCCTGTCTGTAATTATGAAGACATCACATAACCAAGTCTCCAGTCTGGCTTCAGCTTGACCTTCGATTGTTTCTTTTTGTCATTTCTGGCATTTTCACAAAATATAGGGGCCATATTTGAACAAAAAAAAAAACCCACAATGCACTGTTTGCTAACGTCAGCATAATCACATGTCTATGTGGTGTAAAAGTATAGAGAATGAAAAACTTCCTTTGAATCTGACTGCTTGGCTACATGCCTTGGAAGTTTCGTAAATGTCTAACTAAGATGGTTTATTTAAAGTTATACAACAAGTGTTGAGAGTTCTACTGTTGAATGGGGGGTTTGTATTCAGCTCTACAGAGGGACTATCTTATCTACCATGCATTAATTCTAATTAGTGCTGGGACGAACATGGAATTTTCATGTTCAAGATTTAGATATCCATATGGATATTCGTTTTCAAAACTTTATCAAAGCCATTATATGTAACATTGTATTAAAGTTGAAAAAATATTCCATAAGAAAGGCCTCACTTTACCCTCATGAATTAATTACAAAACAAAGAAAGCAATACAGTAGTTAAATCTGGTGTTTATTTCAAGTAAAAAATAATCCTTCCTATTGTTGTGTCTTTGCAATAAACAAAGTGGCCATAGACACATTTCCATAAAGTAATAACATTCATTTTTAATGTAAGCACTTCAAAAAATAAATGTGAAAAAGGGGGCTGCTAGCCAGTCCAGCATCGCTAGGTGTGGTCCCGTGCCCCGGCATCGTGGACACCCTTCAGGAATGCCCAGACCTCCCTCTGCTGGACCTTGTGCCCAGGTCGCAGCACCGGAAGGCACAATTGCTTGCACGGTCCCTTACTGCGCTCCCCCTGGAGCCTCAGATGTCATGATGTGGGAGTCAGACGTTGCATGCGCTCCCCCATCCTCTTCCACTGTGTTCCTCCTGAGAATCCAGATGTCACTGCGCCTGTCCCGAGCCACGCACTTCTGCCTGTTGCTCCTTGCTCCCGGTCAGACCTTTATCGTCATCATCATCATTGTCATCATAATAATAATAAATGCATACATATTTTATCAATTGTATTGAAAAATACCAATATTTTATAAATAAGTCACATTGTAATATTAAACATACCTGAAGTAACTCTTTCGGCTTCTTTTTTTGTCATATAAATTGACAAAACTTGTCCTTTCAAGTAGTAAACGTTTGAGGCGAACAGACCACCAACAGAAAAAAGTTTAAAACTGTTCGCAAACGTTCACGAACGTTCACCTAGTTGAATGCACCTCAGGAGAACACCCCCCCCCCCCCACTGCTCCATGCCTGCCAATGGGGCGCCGGTAAGACACACCCCCAACTCACAGCAGCAGCGACAAGCAAGGTTAGTCATCAATTATGTTGCTTAGCTTTTGAGTGTGGACAAAGTGGTTCTAAGCTACAAAATCAATATCAACACTATGAAGAAAATATAGTGTTCTACCTGATACTCTATATAGATCATTTTGGACAGTGGAAAGCCATGTTATTTGTTTTTATAACCAAAAGGGGTATTAAAATATTTTTCTTTTTTGTGGCTTGTCAAAAAGGAGAACAAGTTTAAATGATTTACAAAACCCACTTGTTGGACTTTGTTAGCATTCAGAATTTTGTTGGTGTGCATTAAAAACCTTGAGAGGCTAACACGCATTAATATCTTGTTTCTTTAAAGTGATAGAAATTCACAGACACTCAAACCTATAATCCCTAAGGGTTCTAAATCTCCAAACACTCCAGTGTCTTGCCTAAAAAGTGATGCACAGAGTTTTACTCATACTCAGCCCCACACACGCCATATCTCATCCCTTAGACTGACACATTCACACACACACACACTCTCCAATATCTCACATCGTCACCTGTAAATTATACAGATTCCTAATGCTAGCCCATGCATATCCTCTCAGACTTCTAGGTAGACCAATACCTTATCTAAACAGTTTGCATACATTCCTGCAGCTAATCCCTTCCTAATGATATAAATAACATTCCCCTACACTACTGCGGTTTTACCAGGCCGAGTCATCACCGCAGGGTCCACTCAATGTAAACATGCTTATTTAGTTTTTTCTGCAGACTCTAGTAGGAAGCAACTATGAAAATGAATCACAGCTTGGAGTTTTGTGAAACCCTACTAGCCTTCTCAATATTTGTCCTCTACTTAGTATTTTCCAGAGAGTGATGGATGCTTAACAGTTCCATGAATAATAATAAAGGGTGAAAGGATTTAGTTTGTTAAAAAAAATTAAAAAAAGATAAACAAGGGAAACAACTAAGGTATAGGTAATTAATGTAGTAAGAGTGCCAATGTATGTTCTTGATAAATAGACACTGTTAAAAAATGTACCTTGGGAATAATTACAACCTCTGAAAGCAGTATGTACTGCTCATCTTTGCAGAGAAAATAAAGTGAATAAATCAATTGCAGCAGTGCACACATACTTCAGGTCAGAATTTTGGAAATACCTGGAGTTCCAGAGAGAGGAAACCGCAGGCTAACTTAATACCCCGAGATCTGTAAGTTGGACCCCTGTTGATATATCTGTGGCAAAATAATGAAAATGAATTTATTTTTACCTCGTTGTGTATGTATTCATAATTGAGATATGAATACAGTGAGGTTTGCATCAAAATTGATAACAGATCCATGCAAATATGTGTAGGGAACTATGACTGAGAGAACAACTCACAGTTGTAATTAAACATCACTTTCAATAAACCATTTTTTTTTACAGATTAAAAGATAATGTTTAAATTTTTGCCTTTAGACAGTGATGAGATACTCAATAAGCGGTCGCTGTTCAACGTGAACCGAAAAAACCCTGCTGCCTGTGACGCTGCTGCCACGAGGCCCAGAAGTTTCTGAAACGTCATTACCTTTACTGCTCTGCTGAACTAAAAGTTCCAAGCAGGCAGCTATCTCTGCACTCTGCCATCCGACAGAATGGGCAGCATGGCCCTGGGAGCCTGAGCGCAGCTCAAAAAGTGTCAGCGCCACAGCTCGAGGCAACTGCACCATCAGGCATCTTGTAGGTCTGTGACTGATGTTGTAGTCACGCCTCGAAAGGGAGGGGGACCGTGTTTGAACTGCAGAGAATAACCGTTCTGAACAGTAGTAAGCACCCAGATGTCTGTGGTGTGTTTACACCAACACTTCAGATGGTTCCTTGAAAAGGGCCCTGAGCCTGTGGCAGCAAACTCCTTGGGCTGCTGCTCGGCCTGTGGCTTGGCCTGCGGCTTCTGTTCCTGCACAAGGCAACGGAACCTATTGAAGCCTCCGCGACAAGCAAACATCACCTGTGACAACGGATGCAGCTGGCTGTGCCGGTCTTTGAGGCTGCTGGACCCTAGTGTTGCAAAAGGGTAGACTAAAATCCGAAAGTCTCTAAATAAATTAATATTTATGTTTTGTTTTTTTTTGAAAAGCAGATTTCTCTTGGTGTTATCATAATACTTTATTTTACTTACCAAGGAATTTCCATTGAGTCCACTGCTTCCCTTCCAAGGACAATCTAGCTTTTTCTCACTGTCATGGCAGTGAGATGAGTTTCTAGAAACTTAAAAGTGTACCTGTGCATGGAGACTGTGTGACTACCAACTTTCTTGTGATTCCCAGAGAGTAAGCAAAGGAAACAGCCATTGCCCACCTTGGATAGAGCAAGCCAATAAATCTGAAGCATTGTACCCTATACGCGGTTACAGATTCATATTATAACAAGATGTAGAATTAAAAAAATATCACAAACAAGCCTCATGGGCCTACTATTCTGAAAAACAAAGTACATTTTAAACCTTCAACTTTTTAACCATTTATCTCTCAGGATTATGTCAGCTACTGTATGTTTTAACCTTCACAGCTGTTTTTAAAGGTCAGTCAAAAAAAAAAAAATCTTCATTTTTTTTTTTTTTTCACAGTGTTTATTACTACCTTTGGACATTATCTTCATTTATATTTTTATACAAAGATGTAGCAGATCGTTGTTGTTTGGGATATTCAAGATTAAAAATGCATGCTAGACTTATGGTTAATGTCTCATCTAATATAAATAATAGCATCTTTAATCTCATAACAAACCTACCTCTTTATATGTACTGTGCTAGAGTGTTGAGAGATGGGAGTATTTTCAGGTAACCCCTCAGGCAGGATTTAAAACGTACAACCTTTTATCCAACAGTTAAGCATACTGCCTAAAAGTATGTCGTCACTGAAACTTATTCTCTAAGGTATATTAATCATACATATTGTATCTTCAAGACCACTTGCATCCACCCCACCATTTCCTGAAGAATAGGTGATATATCAAAGCTTTCACTTCTCCAGTGTCTACACTGCAACCAGTGGGATGAGATAACAACAAAACAAGGACTTCTTGGATTGAGGCCTTTTTATCTGCACTTTATGAATCACAACTGCATTATGTATTTAAAACCCTTTTCTAGGAGCTGATGCAACTTTTTTGTTAGATTTTATGCAATCTATTTATTTCTTTATGATTTTCTACAATCTATTTATTCCTTTATTTAGTTTACTCTTCTTGTCAGGTTGATGAGGGCTCTCTCTTCAGATGAATGCCGAATCACAGCAGCTGTCAGTATGCACAGCATTTACTCCAGTCCAGTAACTGTAATTCCAATCAAAAGACTTGCATGGTAAGCTAAAAGGAAGTCATTTTTCAAGGCTGCTGCTGCAGCTGCTTTTACTGTTTGCTTGTGTAGCTGCCTGGGGCCCCAAGGAGATGGTGGTTCCTCTGTGGCTACCCTTGTGTGCTCACATAGCTGGCTTATTACATGCTTAAACAGATAGGGTTGTTTAAATTCAGCTGCCTAAACCACAGGGCTAGAAGACAGATGAGGGAGGTTAAGGGGGTGAGGGATCAGACCCATTTGTAATAGACTGCAAACAGCATGGGTACTTGGCTGATTACTCTTATAATCACTGGACTCACAGCTTCATTCTACTGTGTCTGCAAATATATATATATATATATATATATATATATATATATATATATATATATATATATATATATATATATATTTTTTTTTTTTTTTTTGACAATTTTAGCAATTGCTGGAATACATTTTTGGTTTCTTTACTGGTGACCCTATGGTCTCAAGAAACCTAGCTCAGACTTGCAGTAATTACATCTATTTAAGATTCTGATAAGCTGACTGCTAAATGTACTCCTTTTTCCACTTAAACCAGCGTTGAAGTGTTGTTAAAAAAAAATGTTACAAACCTATCATTTTACTTTTTAAGACGACATTAGACTTATGAAGAGAATAACAAACAAAAACTGTCACGCTTTGGTTTTCTTAGTGTCCCCTTCTTTTAATGATTTAAACTATGGTGGTATTTAGATCCACCATTGTTTAGTTCAATTGAATAGCTCACTATGACCCCAGTGTGGTCATCTGTATGCAACATTCTACATGAGACCGTGAGGCATTGCAATATTAAATGCTGGCCTTAAATGTGGTCCACACCTTTTTCAAAACTGTTCTCTTTCTTCACCACCAAAGATTACATTGTCTTTACGAGTAAACTGAAGTATTTTATTTTGGTTTATTCAGATGCCTTGCGTCTGTCTCCAAGGCAATCAATGGACACTTTTGGAGCAACTATCAAAACCTTAATAGTACTGTACAAGGACATTTGTAAGGTGAAGACGTATCCTGAGATATAGATCATATCAATTTCTCTTAAAGGTATGTTTTTCTGTTTTGCAGGAAAGTGGTCACCCAGGGCAGGAGCCAGCTTAACCAGGACAGCCTTAGGATATGATTAGCTCACTCGTAAGTTATAAAAGAAAAGAGCACTGCACTTTCTGAAGGAAGGACATTTCAGGAGTTACCAGGTCTTTCCTCTGTTGTGCAGATAAATTTATTAATCCTACGTTGATAATATTACATTTAATTGATGCCCCCACCTCCCAAACTAGCAATATCTACAGGACTTGACATTATCAAAGCAAAGCATCTCAGCAAGAAAACTACACTTTCGAAATACATTTGAGCAGCTACCATCATCCAGCATGTAACTGGTATTAACACCAAAATGAAAACTTGTGTGAAATGTCCTGCGCTACACACTGCTCGGTTGATACAGCTAGTGTATGGTCTTCATGCTTGGGTTGTTGTGCTTATTTCTATATCACAATCCTCTGCAGATGTCTCTTCTCCTATCAGTCACCAGTCGCTTATCCACACATTCAGAAGTTTTTTTTTTTTTTTTCAGGGATGTTTATTATTTTTTTAAATGCCTGACACCTACCCAATTTTAACCTAATTTGAAATGCCCAATTACAGTATTGCTTCACTGTTGCAACCCTGAGGTCTGAAGATAAAGATAAAAATAACATAAAAATAAAACATGTCTACTTGTGCCAGAATTTAATGTTGCTGGCACTATATGAGGTACCCGGGCACTAGAATCTAGCGCCGTAGCACCAAAGTTGTACCCCTGTTTATAAGTCGCTATGCCTCCGACTAGACTGTTAGTCTGAAACCTTTGAAATTATTTGGCTTTTACCCAATTTTCCACAAACTCACAAACAGCTGAGGTATTATTTTTACACATCTTTTATCCTGGGGGTCAAGAAGAGCTACTTTCTTGTAGTGACCCCTGGGCAACATCTCTGATGGCAAAAAGCTCTTCAAATCGAACTTGCCATGCAATGCTTAAGCAAAGCAATATTGTGCTTGGTTAGTACTTGGATGGGAGACCACCTGGGAATACTGAGTGCTGTAGGCTGCATGTTAAGCTCATACAAATATATATCTTTTATCCTAAAAGCTGTCCACTTATACATGTTTAGGAACTGTGGTAGAAAATGGTGGTGTGATGTGCTGAGATATCATGATGGCTGTTTGCATTACAAAGGCAACTTCCCAAAATGATCAACAGGACCCCACTTTACCAGAAAGAGGCAGTATACTTTTTAGGTTACATACTTTTGGGAGGCACAATAAATGTAAAAGACCTCTCAGCTTTGGCTCTGAAAAGGTTATATAAATGTGTTCCATTTCCATCTACCTTTTCCCTAAGCAGAATACTTATAAAAAATAAAAAAAGAATACCAGGAATTTAGTTTTTTTTTACAAAAAGATACCCTCTTCTCGTACTGCTAATAACATATGGTTCACATATGAAAGAGATTTACTAACTGTTTGGTGGATGTGTCATTCAAAGGCATGACACAGAGCCATTAAAACATCCCTGGCTATAGTGTGTTAGGAAAATCTATGATTTGCCAGCTGTGGCAAGACATTTTTAATATTCACTGAAGGATGAGGTTGAAAGCAATATAAGAGCAGATTTGAAGCTCCTACGCAGGAGATGATACAAACACATCCAATTAGAACTGTGGGATGGCTTCCAAAAGAAGAATTAAGGATCAATCTACATCAGTGTTTGAGATATCAGACAGAGCACACAGCAGACCATTGTAATCCTTTAGAAGGTAATAAAAATGGTACCACATTGTAGCTCTCTTTTAACCTCTCAACTCTCAGCAATAGAGGACAATTGCTCTATCAACTATTTATCTTCTTTTGCATTAAACATCTGATTCAGAAAGGTGGGTTTAGTGCCTCCCTGCATGATGATTGACAGCTGAATTTCTTACAACTGCTAATTTCAAAGTTTATTCTCTGAGCCATAAAAAAAAAAAAAAAAAACATGTCTATAACAGCTACCTGAGGGATCTAACTGTGTCTCTTTTTTCTTTAGTGACTAATTTCTGCAGGTAAGGTTTTGACCGACACTTAACCTACCAGCCTATTAAGTCAGATCCACCTTCTGCTAATTAATGATTTAGCAGTATGCTTTCTTCTCAGGAAAGAAGCAAAGACAAACCCCACAAAATACTAATCTTACATTACTTTGAAAAGCAACCCTTGTCACATCCAACATTGTCAACTGATTAAAGAAACCCCAAACTGTATTTTATAATGATGATGAAAGCCACGTCATCTGTTGTTCTGGGGTTTTCATCAGCTAAAAAATGGCACACAGGGGGCCTTATTAAAAATAACTTTCATTTTTTTAATGGGCTTCTAAGTTGTCCTTTTCTTGCTTGAAGTTACCACAAGCAGCATTGGGAACTGAAGGGAAATGCAACAGCAAAGGTCATCCAAAATTATCTAGTCACCATTCAGAACTAGGCAGACACATGGCAAATGACATTTAATAGAGAAAGGTGTAAGGTACTGCATGCAGGAAATAAAAATGTGCATTAAAAATATCATATGGGAGATACTGAAATTGAAGAAGGAATCTATGAAAAAGACTTTATGTTGACTCAGAAATGTCTTCATCTAGACAATGTGGGGAAGCTATAAAACTTTACAATGCACTAGTAAGATGTCATCTAGAATAGTGTGTTCAGTTCAAGTAGCCTGGCTACAAAAAGGATATTGCTGCTCTAGAAAGAATGCAAAGAATAGCAAACAGAATTATTCTTTAAATTTTAAGGCATGTCATATGCAGACAGGCTAAAATAATTGAATCTATTCAGTCTTGAACAAAGAAGACTATGCGACGATCTGATTCAGGCATTCAAAATTCTAAAAGGTAATGACAATGTCGACCCAAGGGATTTTTTCGACCTGAAAGAAGAAACAAGGACCAGGGTTCACAAGTGGAGAATAAATAAAGGGGCATTCAGAACAAAAAATAGGAGGCACTTTTTTCACAGAGAATCGTGGGAATCTGGAACCAACTCCCCAGTAATGTTGTTGAAGCTGACACCCTGGAATCCTTTAAGAAGCTGCCTGATGAGATTCTGGGATCAATAAGCTACTAACAACCAAACAAGCAACATGGGCCGAATGACCTCCTATTGTTTGTAAACTTTCTTATGTTCTTATGTTCTTAAAGGTCACTGAATGCCATGTTACTGCCCATGCAATTGGAAATGGTCCGATTCCTGACAGGAAGTGTTTCCTCTGAGGTCAAATGATCTCTTGGGCCTAAAGTCTTGACTTTTACAAAAACTGTGAACAACATCATCAGCCAGGTGGGCTGAATGCCATTGCCAGTGTTCATCAGGGAAGGGCACACTGTCCCTATTTATTTAGGGAAATCCCCACAATTGTTTATGCGTGTGTGTGTTTTTTTTTTTACCTGTATCTAGTATAGATATTTCATATTTTGCTGCAGCCTTTCTGAAGTATTGACTTTAATTTAAATTGTGACCATTTCAAATGCATTTCTGTAATAAACGTAATGAACATCTATCAATATTGGAGTGCATTTAAAGGTATTTGCTGGTATTTCCACTTAGTTGATATGGCGTTAAATTCATTTCTGAGTTTCTCCAATGCAGTTTTAATCATGGAAACAATGCAACACAGCAGCAGTGTGTTTCTATTTCCCATGGTGATAATAAAGAATGTGATTCAAATCTGTTTGTTTTTTAAACTAAATGTATGGTACTTATAAAACAAATTGCTATTTTATCTTTGGGCACATAGTTTTAGACTGAATCCAATAATAATTAACCCGTTTTAGGCCAAAAGACGTTCCATTACATATCAAAATTCTTAATAAAAATAAGAAAAATTGTATTCAATTTAATAAAGATGTTTAAGGCTTTAAGAAGAAAAGGATTATGCATATTTTATGTTTTCTGGGCAGGGTATACACATACCACCCACTGTTCAGTAAAGAACACATTCATTAAATATAATCATTTTACCATTTAAATGTATTCCGCTGAAAAAAACAAGGATTAAATACACCACCCACAGGACTTATAAAACAGGCATAAAATTAATTGTTTTTCCAGACAGAACTGCAGCTTTCATTAACTTTTAATACAATGTACACATACTTACCTTATTAGGGCAAAGTGTCTATGTAAACACTGTTTTTCAAATAATAAGAACAAATTAACATTTTTCTCTAATAATATTAAAACGAGACCTATTTTCTTAGGTAGCTACAAATGTAATTTAACTGGAATATTATGCAAATAAACCAAAGTTCTAGGTTTAGGCTTTTTTGAAGATGGTTCCTAAAAAGCATTTTTGATTCAACTCCATTGGACCAAATTATTTGGAAGAGTTCCCTCCATCTGTTATTGATTATTCATACTGTACATAAACCACATGTGCTCTTGAAATGATTCCAGGGTAGGTGTTGTGTGCAACTCATGTTCTACATAGTGGGACTGTCGGAAGCTTGCACAAATGCCCATATTTCATGACATTTGCCTCATTGTGAAGGATGACTTGGAAATAATGTTAGTATCATTTTAAAGCTTTTTTAACAGGCTTTCTACCATAAAATAATTCAGTGATGCGAAGGGTCTAGCAATCCTTCTTGGTCCACTTGAGCTGGACCTTACAGGAATGTTGGATTATGTCATGTTGTGGCGATTCTGGTGGGCTAGCCTCCATAGACATATCTTTTGGGTTGTTGGTCACCCTGGCTCACTTAATCTGGGTACTAGTTTCTGCTGTTCCCTGCGGTTTCCATTCTGTTAATTGGTTGTTTTGGGTGTCTTTTCATCTAAAAGCTTACACCCTAAAGCAGAGTTATTTTATCAGATACCTTCATGGATAATATGCTCTTAAAATATTGTGACATGGTGCCCCGCCCTTATGCATATTTATGTGTTTTATGTGGTGTGTATGTATTGGTGCATGGAGTGTGGCTTATACAGCACGATTGATTTCAAATTTATATTTGTATTTAGGCACGGGGAATGCACAATCACTTTATGTGCAGATTACAAAGGTATATTGGTATGTGAGCATGGGGATGTCTCTGTGTGGAATAATGGGTGACAGGAAGTTAAAATCCTCCCTGCAAAAACATGTGGGAATGAGGCTGGAGCGTAAATTGAATAAGTGATTACATGATTAATTAACCCTCCTATTATGTTCAAAATTTAGGTACATCTGTTATGTTTTGGGTCATATTGACCCGATGCAATTTCAAACTAATTTAAACAGCCTTAAATTGATTAAATGTTTTTATTTGCAAAGGTTTTACTCTTTTTTATGCTATTTTAGTCCAGGAACTGTGATAAAACTTCTTTGACTGCCAACCTGGGAGCTCCTCATTTTGGAATGTCTTTACCAGTGAGATGCTGTTGCAATACTGACTGAGATAATTAGGATCTGCCTTGTAGATATATATTGTTTGATTTTTTTGTTTATAAATATCTCCAGACAGGTGCAGCCATTTCCAGAAATAATAATACAAATATAATAGAAATAAAATAACAAATTAAAGAAGTTTGTTTTATTCCTGCACATGAAACATCTTATTTGTATACATGACCTGTTCCAAATTTTTTTTTTTTAAAAACCATCTCAAAAGTTCTGATTTCTGTGTATAAGTACATGACCCCAATTTATAAAATATTATACAGAAAATGAAAAGAAAAATAGATTTAAGTTAATTGAAAACTAGAGTCGGGTCAAATAGACCCAAAACCTAATAGGAGGGTTAAGGCTCCAGCCACAGGTGTATAAAAATGGGTAAGCCACAGGGTTGTGTGTTCCAGACGGAACAAGAAACGTGAGTCGTGAGACAAGAGAGTCAATCTTAAAATAACAATTGCTACTCATGCTAGTTTAGACTAGCACCATACCTCTTTGTTTTGTGTCTGTTTGTTTTGTTTGCCTGTTTTGGCCAACGTGCCGTTTATTTTCAGTAAGTGTTCTGTTTTGTTTAAACCTTTTGTTTATTTATTATTAAATAATAATAATAATAATAATAATAATAATAATAATAATAATAATAATAATAATAATAATAATAATAATAAATTTTTATATATTGCTTTTCATAGTGGACCACCATCACAAAGCACTTTACAAGATACGAGACTAAGGTGTGTGAACTATGCATCAGCTGCAGAGTCACTTACAACAACATCTCACCCAAAAGACGGAGCACAAGGAGGTTAAGTGACTTGCTCAGGGTCACACAGTGAGTCAACGGATGAGCTGGGGTTTGAACTGGTGACCTCGCAAGCAGCACTTTTCATACCTGCAGTACTGACTGTCTGTGTCGATTCTCTTCCTGGCCTGACATCACCCACCAAGGCAATCTTGTCACAAATATGAAAGCAAATTTTATATTATCATTTAATGGGGCCCACTTTAGTATCATTAGGAGTTATCAGCAGTTAATTAATCTTGGATTATGCACTCCAACACTATGAGCTTGAAGATAAAAGAGCACTTTGTATTAAAACAAAACAACACACCTTTAATCACCTTCTGTATTAACAACATGTGAAAAGAGCAACATTGTCTTTTTAATGTAAGTAAAATATGTACAAGACAAACTTATAAGCATTATACTTTCATCTGGTGAACTGTTCATAAGACATTTAGAAACAAGAAACAGTCTAGGGCTCAATAAACCTGTCCTTTAAGTTTTAGCTTTCACCTATACCACATGTCTCTTTCTTCTAACTCAGAAAAAAAGTGTGTTCTCTCCATACAACTTGCTGCATTAGTCCTCTTTGGTAATAAATTCCACATGTTCCTTTGGGTGAAACAGATTTTTCTAAACATTCTATTTGATGCTTAAAGTAAAGCTTGCACTATAACCATCAAGTTGACCCATTGTATACACTTTAACAAATCTTATCTTATCAGGCAATATTGATACTGATAAAACACATACATGCAGAACATATTGAAGATATATAAATTACAAAACTATGACTATGACTTATCATGGCTGTTGTAAATGAAAAAGCATCACTTGTCAATCTCAGGAAGTTTATTATGAATGGAGACAGTTTTACGTACCCAGAGAACTCTCAATGTAAGTCCACTAGCAATGGGGATGTAAATCACTTATATTAAAAAAAAAAAAAAAAAACATTACATAATGGGGGTTTTCTTTGCAACACTTCACTTTAAGTGGTCATAATAATTCATGTTTTACTAATGTACCAATTGGTACAAAATGTACCCGATGCAAAGCCTTATTTCAAGTTTTATTACATACCACCAGCAACAAAGGAAATTATTTTGGTTGTGGTTAAGAAGTCTCCACAGGTTGCTAAGTACAACATAATAAACTGTTTTAGCCAGGTTTGGAGTTTTCACACCACATAAATAATAATATGTAGTAGACTGCCCATAATGCCTGTTAATTAGGATTTTATTGCAATTAGACAACTGTGCCTTATTAATATTTTACTAATTTACAAATTTGTCTGCCTCTTCAATCTTTTTTCCCATGTCACGTTTTTACACCTGAAAGTTCTGTATTCATCTGTTGTGAACTAGAGCTTCCTGATTGGTGGGTGGCAGTTCTGAGTTTTCAAAATTATACTAATGAAGCAGATCACGTCAGTAGAAAGTTGTGTTCAGTAGATAAATAAAGATCTAACAAAGCTAGCCTCGGCATCTGAAACACAGCAGTTGCTGACCTAAAAACATTTTCGCCTGGCAGACCAAAAAATGTACTGACTGTATAATGTTATGATTAATCTTCCATTACAAGCTGCATCCCATTCAATGTGAAACCCTTTAAACAACAGCCCCAGGGCTGCTTCTAATAGATGACACTAAAGCCTTCATCCCACCAGGTGCATCCCTGAACTCGAGAAGTGCTGAGAAATCAAAAGCTTTAAGTGCCTTGGAGGTCAGACAGTCAATTATGCACTATCTTACAGAAAGGATCTGATAATCATGTGCCATTAGTATTATTGGCCTTGCTTTTTAATATCACTCTATTAAAAGTTGATGGGATGGCATTTGTGTATAATACCCCAGACTAGTTGACACAAGTTGTGTAACACCAATAAAAGCAGAAGAGGAGTCACACATACTCAATACAGTCTTAATAAGCCAGTATAAAGATACTGAATTATGATGTACCAGGCTTTAAAGTGAAAACATATCTCGAGTCTGGTTCAAATTAGATCGCATCAGGTAATGCGGTTTGTCAGAAATGTGGATGCTGTAATACCGAACTACATTTTTTGTGTATGCTCCAATATCCCAACATATTTACAAATACAGTACTCAGAACAGGCGTCTGAAGGAGTTGAGAATGACTATCAATACTGCTGTACTGTATACAATTTATTAAGCTTGTTGTAAAATGGTGGATCATGGAGCAGCGTGATCAGATGCCAAAAATCAAGGCACATTGAAATCTGGAGCGATGAAATCGGTCAAGGAGAATTTCAGAGTTCTAAACAAATCACACTGTGACAGAAATACAATGATTCTTGGTGGTAAATTCCCCCCCCTGAACTTTGAGAGCGCTAAGCAGCAAGTTCTTTGGATGGGCTGGTCTGACAGTTCTTTCTAGAACGCATTGACCTGGAAGGGAAATTATGTGGAGGCCACAGATTGGAGAGGCGATTGCACTCACTTACCAAGTGAGTGTGACATTATAAGGGGCCGGAGAAACGTAATCTGTTCCTTGGCATTGGTTTACATGGAGAGAACCGAAAAGGACTGTGAGAGAACCTGTGATAAAGATACTGAAACAGTGTTGTGAGTGTTTTTTGTTGGTTTGTCTGGGTGAATAATCATCTTGTTTGTAACACTAGACAGCTAACAAGATTTCGTAACTGTCGCTGAGGGCCAGCACTAAAACCAGAACAGCACTGCACTAACTGTCACAAAAAAATAAACTATATCATCTACCACGAGCACTACTGCACTCATCCAGAACTGATGACCATTATGTATAATTCTGGGGCAGATACGTGTAGTTTATTATTGTTTGGTTCTGCAAAACCCGTTATTGTTTATTGTTATTGTTACTGGTCACCAGACCTTTATATACAAAATAAAAGACCCCTTTTCCAAACCAAATTACGTCTCTGTCTGTTTCATTACCGCACGGCATCACCCCTGCACCTGCATCCACTCAGCCACTTTGTCACATGCACACATGATCAAATACACCTAGAAACAAAGCTAAGAAGCACTATGTCTTCCCTGGGCACGGGCTCCATACTTGACAGGTTTTAAACACAACAAAATACAGTGCATGGTGGGATAATGTCATATTATGTCCCCACAGTACATTGCACTGCTAGAAACTGTAAACAAACTATTTTAACAGCATTTGTACACATTAAGTCTGACTAAACATGAAACGGTACTTCAGTGTGGACGCTTTGAGCTGGACTAATTAAAACATTTTTGAGTATGTTTCTCAAGATTGGTTATGTAGTGTGGACTATTATTGATATGTGATGATGATGATAATGAGGAGGAGCAGTGTAAATACTACGACTACTAATACTAATACTAATAATAATAATAATAATAATAATAATAATAATAATAATAATAGCAGTCATGAACAATTACAATAAATTAATGGGAAATACATTTTGACTGTCTTCAATAGTTAAAGGATGGTTTTGGGATAGAGATAATGATTAAATTCAAGATTAAAAAACACATTTTTGGCATGAAACCTTTCTTTAGTATCTCATGCAAATTACATTCAGATGCACCATAAGAAGCTAAAAAAAAGGTTGGCTAGAGACTGAAGGTAAATAAAACTAGACAACTCACTGTCTCATTCTCACTCCAAATCCAAAGTTCACGAGACATACTATGTCACCTGAACAAACAAATACCACCATCCCTTACCAGTTCCACACCCTGAGGAATGTTCACTAGATCTGACCTTGGTCTGGAGCCAGGCACTATTTGTTGATCAGTAAAAACATTTCTGAATGTGACAAAGAAAGCAGATGTCATCATGTAACCTACTGCTGTCTTGCCCTCGTTCCATCTTGTGCATAAAACACACACACACACACACACACACACACACATTAAAGTCAGCATGTAGTATTTGCTACTTTCCAGGCTATCTGAATTGACAATGCTTTGTTCTGTACACCTTACTTTTTTTTTTTCTCAGAAAAATTCTTTTCTTCTAGTCTTCAGCATACCAATGACACTCAGCTAGGCTCTGCTTGAGTTTGCTAAACCACTTAGTCAAATACAAAAAGATAACCTTTTCTGCCATTCTAAATGTAGAATGATAAGGGTGTAAATAACATCTCCTGGGAACTCCCGATTGCTTATATAAATGCAAGTGCCATCGCTAGCACAGTGGGGTGTCATGTGTCCCTTGGATAATCTGCAAAGCCGCAGTACAGAGATGTACCAGTGGAATATCGTGAGTAAATAACCTTCAGCAGATGGTAGGTATGACGAGGAAAGAGCCAAAGTGATGTTTAGATAATCCAGATCACTTTGCAAACCGAAGTAACGGATCAACTGTGATCAGTTCTCTCACTGGAGTAAAGTAAAGTAAAATATTACAAAATACTTTGCATAGGCATTTTGTTAAATGAAATCACTTTCAGTGAAATGCTGTTTTATGTCTTCTGCCTACCATGTTTTATATTTACTTTCATTCTTATATTGTTATCAAATCTGCAGTACAGGATTAAAGGTTCACCATATACTACATTTAATTCTATAATATCAAGTAGAGACCAGGATGCAAGCATGAAATGAAAGTCAATGCAGCTAGCCATAACAAATAACTTGGGAAACAATACTAACAAATAACTTCACTTGGGAAACAATACCATGTTACTTAGAATCTGTTGAATAAAGTACTTGAATGTGTGTGTTTTCATACAAAGTTACTTTGAAGCATTCCATATTGGCCTAAAAATTCTCACCAGTCATATTTATGGCCATCTAACCGTGACGGTGGGTATTTATTACCTTGTTCTGCCTGTGAAGTTCTTTACAAGTTTGTCTCTGGGGAAACTAAATATTGATAGTATCTGAATCGAAAGTAATTCAATTGCATATTGGAGGTAACATACATGTAGGCTTAGTTTACATGCAAAACAAAAAGTGAGTCTCACCTTTTTGTTATGCTATTTTCATTGTACCTTTCGGGCAATTTGCAATTTGTAGTTTTCTTTTAGGGAGAGAAATTTTCCAATTTAAAAGAAATAGTTAATATTAAAATATGGTCTGGTATAATTAATTGTTTCTGTCCGTATTCCAATTTAGTGTTGCATGACTACTGTAATCTTGCAGCCTTCTCCGCCTGCTGAGGCAATAAGTGAGCTCCATGGAGCTCACTTCCTCTTTTGCTTTTAACAATGGTAAGGTAAGTTATCTGTGTCACTAATGTGTTTTGAAAGAGCTCCTCTGAGTCGACTGCAGTTCCCTTGCATTCGTGCTGAGAGCTGGCTTGCCGCTCTCGTGAAATCAGCTGCACCATTTCAGTCTTTTTTCTTTCTCATGGCCTGCTTCGCTTGTGTTGTATTTTCTTGGCTGTCCGTCGTATGAGTTTGACAGCCTGTGCAGTACTGGTGTGTGCCTGTGTTGTCTTTCAACCTACACCTTCAGGTAGAACACTGTTCCTCTTCTAGGGCTCGGCTTGCCTCTCCCGCCATTGAGCAACAACAGCCAGTCAGCTGCGTGTCCTCCACTGGGGCTGTGTTCTAACCTGCCCCGCTGTCAAGTAGATCTCATTGGCTGCCTCGGCCCACCCACCTCTGTGCATCTGGCTTTCAAAAAACATAAAATAAAGTGTGTTCTGGCTTCTCCTTTTTTCTCTTTCTAACTGAGCTCTCGTTTGCCTCGGCTTAGGCCTGTGTGTCTTCTCAGGTGCATGCTACGTGCTGACGAGGTAGCTGGCTACACGCAGTTAGGGTACGCTCAGCTGTATTAGTTGCCCCCCGCTGCTTCGGTGCCTCGATGCGCATAGCACCTCAGAGCTCAGTGCACGTGGCACGGGGCTCAGTGCCTTGATGCCCTCTGCCTGTAGACCGTGCTCCACTCCGCTGTAGGCTATGCGCTGCCCCAGTTGTGAGACTGCATGCAGTCCAGGCTAGACATCCTTATCCAGTTGATGTGATAGAGCCTGTATGAAACAGCTCTCTCTCAAGTTTTCCGGAGTTCCCCAGCAATTTATTGCTGGAAGCCAGCTTGCCACTTCCCTGGAACCAGAAACTCTGCTTCTGTGAACTGAGCTATAAACGCTGCACTTTGTGATTGTAGACTGCTTTTCTAACCTTACAGAGCTGGCTGTTTTGTGTTTTTTTTTTCTCTGTTATTGCAGCAAAAAAAAAGAAAAAGAGACAAGTGACCCTCTACTGGGTCCTGGCTCTGCCGCACCCCACCGTTGTGTTGACTCCGCTGGATTGTCTTGGCCTGCTCTCTTGATGCACTTAAAATTCAGTTCACCCATGTTGCCGTGGTGACTGTTCTACTTATGCTCACAGCTTTGCTGTTGTGTGCATATATATGTTTTTTCTTTTACTGCCTTGCAGTTTAAAAAAAAAAAAAAAAGAGAAATGTGATTCCTTCACCAGAACCCAGCTCTGCTGCGCACCGTTGTTGGAGCGCTTGGTAATAACAATAATAATACAATTTTTCAGCTCACCCTCCTGGCATACAGCTCTTTTTTTTACAGCTCTCCCATAGCATAACTTCTGTGTGTGTGAGCCTCTATTTAATTTTCTTATTACTGCCTTTGCAGTTAAAAATAAAATAAAAAATAAAGCAGTGCACTTTTTCTTCATGTTTAACACGCCGCAGCTCCTGGAGCCTGTGCTCCACTCCGGTATACGCTACGCGCTGCCCCGTTGTGTGACTGCACGCAGTCCAGAACCAGGTTATCGCCATGCTGCACCCTGGTGCAGCACCGTGCACTTCACTGTACTGCTCTATTAATTGTCTACCACAGCCACTCAAGCCTGTGTATCCACCCCGGTGTATGCTATGCGTTACCCTGAGTTATGTTGACTACAAGCGGTTAAGGCTAGGCGCGCCTCGGTGCTTCGGTGCTTTGACACCCTCAGTGCTTAGCTGCTCCGTGCCTCGGGGCTTTAGCGCCCCAGCATGTCAATAACACCTGCACTTGGCACCCAGGTTCTTCGGTACATCAGTACTGTATTCTACCTCACTCAGTGTCCTCGGTGCTTCAATACACAGGTCTACACCCTCCAGTGTTTAAAAGCTTGTGGGGCCATACAGACATCAAGCATGGATAAATTCCACACTTCCATGTCCTGCACAACATCCCCTGCTAGCACGGCTGATCCGTGAGTGGCATTGGGAACCCCTCTCCAGGCAGCAGGTTCAAGCTCTTGCTCTGGCCCAAGCTCAGCCGATAATGCCGGCCACAGAGCTGAGCCTGCCTGCACTGGTGGTCACCCTGGATGTTACAGAACCGGATGTCAGCATTGCTGAGGAGGACCAGGATCACGGCCTCATGAGAAGGTGGTTCCTTCCTTCAGAAGCAGCTCCTACCTCCCCTGACCATACCTTTGGACCTTTAGAGGAATTGCTGCAGTAGCCTCAATGCTCCCCATCTGTACTCTAATGGTTCTGATCTGCCCCATGTGATGATCAGAGGCACCGCCTCCAAGGCTTCCGTGGCAGCTAACACCCGGGCCTACCAGGCAGCCCCCCCTTGGGTGCTCGCCACCGTACACAACAGTTATGCACACAGTCACATTCTCCAGTCTGTCCGGTCAGGCAACTGGTTTACAACAGTGGACTGAAAGGACACATACTTCCACATACCTATTCGTCCAGCACACAGGAAGTATCTCTGCTTCATCTTTCAGGGGAGCATCTTCTAGTTTTCCCTGCTGCCATTCAGCCTCTCCTTAGCCCCCC
This sequence comes from Polyodon spathula, assembly GCF_017654505.1. Lineage (NCBI taxonomy): Eukaryota > Metazoa > Chordata > Actinopteri > Acipenseriformes > Polyodontidae > Polyodon > Polyodon spathula. Next base: position 59,425,099 of record NC_054538.1, on the reverse strand, counting down.
GCACAAGTGCATGGATGCCATCCTTGCTCCCTTGCAGCTGCAAGGGATCGGGTGATGAATTACCTGGATGACTGGTTAATCTGTTCCCAGTCGCAGGAAGGAGCAGTGGCCTACACAGCGATTGTGACAAAGCATCTGTTGAGGCTGGATATTACCCTCAAGAGCCAATTAATACAGGTGCAAAGTTTCCAAACTTTAAAAGCACTATCATTTTATAAGTCACCTGCAAATGAGAATAATTTGAAACGTTGAATAAATGGTGTGACATAAAAAATAAAATTAAAAAAAATATATTGACTGAAGAGATCTATAAACCCCTCACGCTGTATGCTTATTTTTTTCTAATTGGTTAAAGAAGCTTTCCAGGGATACTTCCAGGGGCCATTAGTTATAATTAGGGCTTGACAATAACCAAAAAAAAACGAAAACCAAAATAATGTCAGTCATTCAGTATTCTTTCTATATAAAGAAACCGTCTTTTAGAAGGTGGGTAGTGTGAAATTTTGCTACTGACCAATTGGCAATTTTTTTGGACCTACGTAATAGAATACACTCGTTCGACTGACTTATGACTGGAATAGAGTGAAAACTATAGTGTTATAAGACTATTTTTATTATTGTTTAGGACTAATACAAATTTAGGACCAGTAATTATTTTAAAGTTAGGTTAACATTTATATTTACAAAATTAATAATTAAAATAAAACTTATCAGTGCCAGATACACTGTCTAGACTGCCTTGCCAAAATGACAACACCAATATTGATGCAAATCTCATGGAAGAAACCAACATCTATCTTGCACACACCAGATCAAACCTTCCAGCATCACAAATCAGGCTGGACCAGATCTGTGAGAAGCTCCTGGAAAATCACATCTGCAAACAAGTCACAAGATTTTGTCAATATGGATAGCAGCCACATATTAAAGGACGAGATGAAATGAAACCCTTCTGGCTTGAGCAACATGCGCTCACTGTCTTGGATGGCCTCCTTCTTAAAGGAACCAAGCTAGTGATACCACAGTCAAACAAAGAGTCTCATGGTCAGGCCTTTGCACTGTTAGCAGCTCTGGTTGACAGATGTGATGTGTGCAGAAAAATCCAGAAAAACCCAGTAGAGCCCCTACAAAGTTCTAGTTTTCTGGATTACTCGTGGCAGGTTTCCACTGATCTTTTTTTAACTTAATGAATACCTCCTCATTGCTATCACCAACATCCTCAGCAGTCATTGTGGAGCACCTAAAAGCAGTGGTCGCGTGGCACAGAATTCCTGAGACAGTTGTGTCAGAAAATGGACCATAATACAACAGTTCCACATTAAGCAACTTTGCAAAAGCATGTGGCTTTCAACATCTTACCAGTAGCCCACAACACCCTCAGGCGAGTGGAGAGGTAGATACTCAGGCGGTAATGGGGCATAAAACAAAATATTTCTCACAATTTTCGGATTCAAATTGCATCCAGAGTTCCCCTGAATAATAATGTGAACATCCCCACTTCAACACAGTAAGTTAATGTCTGTATATGTATTAGTACAATGTACATGCAATGTATTATAGAAACTGAAAATGTATGCGTTTGACTTGTTTATGTTTAATAACCAAAAAATCACTGATTTTGACAAATAATAATAAAAACTGGAAACACGCCCGGAACTCAACAAAAAATAAAACCTGAAAAATTCAAGCCCTAGTTACAATTGAAAGTTGAGCAAGGTTACGTCATAAACGGGACCTTCACTGTTATTCATGTGAACATGTGGAACGGCTTTCGAAACTTGTTACCATGGAAAAAATACATTTTTTTCCCAATTTGAACAGCTTTTCACCTTGGTTCTGACACTCCTGGGGTGGGGGATGGGAAACTGGCAGGGATTGCTTCTTCTCATCACGCAACAGTGAACCCTACTGGCCTGACCCAAAGCACATTCTGAGTGGATAAGAGGCAGGGCTGGTCTCTGTTTTCTGGGATCGGTAGCCTGCCCACCTCTGCTCTGGATTGCTTGCCGTAAAAGCGATTCTGGCTTAGGCTAGTGAGATCGGAGAACGCTCACACACCTTAAGAACATCTGTTCTGTGTGGGGACTCGCTGCGGTGAGGAGAAAAAACATAATTGGACATTCCAAATTACGTTTCTTAATAGAAGCTTGCTTGTTTCATTTACAGTTGAAAAATATTGATGTTTAATATTTAATGCAGCGGTAATTCCAGTAAATCAATAATGCAACTGTCACAGAGACGGCCGAAGTGGGCGGCGTCAGAGCCAGGAAAAGTAATGAAATACACAAAACACAGGACGGATGAAATGAAATGATGAAGACGCCTGTTGGCGCCGGTTTAATACAAAATAAAAGGTTTAACAAACATGAAAAACACAGGACACGGCACTCTACGCCAAAATAAATAGACAAACAAAAACAGACTAAACTTAACAAAACGGTGCACGGACAGACACTGACAAACACGGTGAGCGGATACTTTCTCCTCTTATTACTACTACTACTGCTTATTTCCTCCGTCTCCAATCCCGTTCTCCGCTCACCGAACACCCAACCGCCAGTATGTGACAACGTGCATCTATATATACTATTGTGCTGGGATTCAATTACCAATTAATTATTCACTTGAATCCCAGCACGTGAATTAATAAAGTGCAATTCCCCGTGCTCACATATTACTACATTTTACTTGCACGTGAAGTGCTGTGCAATCCTCGTGCCTAAATACACATATACATTTTAAACACTCGTGTTACACAGACCCGTTTATATCCCGTGTACCAATGTCTATACACCAACATTTAAACACACCACACGCAACACATAACAGATAATATACACAGGGGCGGGCACTTTGTTACAGCAACCCACTTATTTCCACTCATATATATATATATATATATATATATATATATATATATATATATATATATATATATATAATATATAATCATCAATCAAGAAGTTAGTAATGTAAAATAAGTAACTTGGTGCTAATTTTAATGAATTTCCAGTGTTGGTCTACAGTACAAAAAAAGAATGACTGCTTGTGGTAACAGATAAATATCTAGAAGAAAGACTGATACATGAAACCTTGTGTTCATGCTTTGTATATGTTCAATATACTTGGCATAAGTCTACAGTTCTAGCCATTTGGAAGTTAGAAGTTGCCTAGAGGAAGGCGGAGATTCCGGAAAAAAATCTGGCAGCTAAATTTAAGGTTGCAATGTGTCTTCTTGTTCTGTGTGGCTGCATTGATTTCATTGCTAAGTAGGAGTTTGATAAATTTAAATAATTATTTAATAGATGTACGTGTACAACAAATTGATATGATCAGAACAGTAACCTTGTTAAATACATCATGTTATTGTATGGAAGTTCCTGCACACTTGCACTTAGTAGTTACAGCTACTAACAATCAACTCAAAAGAATCAATTAAACAGTCAAAGGTGTGATTAAAGTGTTTCTTACCAGTTTTGCAACAGTAAACATTTTTCTTTGACAAAGCTTAGTGCAAATTGCATTTTGGTGTAAATACCCTGATAAATATTTAAGGCATATATATATATATATATATTATATATATATATATATATATATATATATATATATATATATATATATATATATAGACGCCGTCACTCACAGTCATCCGTTGCCCCATAAAAATTAGACCCAGACACAGGATTTTGCAGTTTGAGCGTAGTTGCACACTTTTAATTTACACAAATCAAATAAAACTAAACCAAAACCTAACTCCGTTTTGAAGCGCTGACTAAACACAAGTCAGGAACCTACCTATCGCTGAATGGCTACACTATTTACCAGCCACAACACAAATGATTGCACACACAGTACAATACCAAAAGGAAAAGGCAGCACCTTTCTTTCAGTTGCGTGCCCACACAACCAGACTCTTCACACAGCCCCTGAACAGACTGACTGCACTCCTTAAATACCCTGCGACAGGGGGCTATAATCTATATATAATTTGTCTTTTATAGTATGTTTTGTAATGTTTTGTTAAGTCAAATGTTCGGTGTTCAGCCATTTTCTCTTGTTGTGAGGAGTGAAGATGAAAGGTGTTTCTCTGAAAAGAGGTGGGGCTGACAGTGATGTGAACCAGTCACATGACAGATTATTTGACAGACTATTGCCCAGTGGTGTAAGGATGTTAGGGCAATAGTTGTAAAGATAATAGGGCAATAATCACATGCCAGAATTTCCAACTACTGATTCATATTATATATACATATATAGCAGTTTGAAAGGGGGTATAACGTTAGGTTATTATTATAACCATGGTTCCCTGAACTAGACATGTAACCATTACTGAAGATCAGAATCCTGACTACTTCATACCAAGCTGCTCTTTAAGCCACTGAATTGGTGAGTATACCCAAGCCATCGCAAGGCCAAGATTTCAGAATGACCAGAATGATATGAGGCTAACCCGAGAGGCTGCCTTTTGTGTCACCATTCGGTACCCCAGTAACAAGTAGTTGGAATTGAAAAATTGAGGGAGAATTTCATCTCCGTGCCTGTTTTGTAAGGGTCGAATGAGAAGCCGCCCTTAACACTCTAGTTCCAGATTTTCAGGATCCACGACATTTAGCCTGTAGAACCTAGTGAAGGTATGGGGAGTAGCCCACACCGCTGCACTGCATATGTCCTTTATAGATGCACCCTGGAATAAACCCCACGAAGTTGCAAGGCCCCTGGTGGAATGGGCAGTGACCTTTTCTGGACAGGGGCAAGTTGGCCAGCTCACAGACAGGGCCTGACCACAGGACTGCCCCATAGCAGACAAAACATTTTTCAGACTGACACCAACTTTTTGTCCATAATATGCCAAGGCCTGAAGTGGGCAAAGCATATGACGCTGTCACTCCCTGTCACTGGAATGGAGGTGGATGTAAAGCCTTCAATTCTACAGACTGGTTGACATAGAAAGCCAAGGTAGTTTTTGGCAAGAAGGCAGGATTGGTATGGAGCATGACCTTTGTCCTGGCCTCTGTAAAATATAAGCAGGCTTTTGTGATAGACAATGCCTGCATCTCACTCACCCGCTTAGTGGAGGTGATAGGAAGCAAGAAAGCTGTTTTAAACACTAGCAATTTCAGCTCAGCTGAATGCAAGTGTTCAAATGGAATTTTCATAAGTGAATTAAACACCACGTTTAGCCTCCAGCGAGGAACAATGTCCTTTATTGGCGGACAAACCCATCGAGACCCTTTCAAAAATGGCCACACCAGGAAGTGAGCTCCTTGGGAGACTCAATCAATCTTGACATGGCAAGATGAAATAGCTACCTGATAGATCTTTAATATGGAGGGGGATTTCCCCTCATCAAAAAGGTCCTGCAAAAATTGCAGTATAACTGCCATCAAACCCACAAAGGCAGACACCATGTCTGGAAAATGCCCCACTTGTACTAGTACTGGGAACACGTGGACACTGCTCCAGTATTCTGTAGGGCAGGTGTTTTCAAACTTTTTATGTGCCCGGACCCCTACAGACAAAGACAGTAGGAGAAGGGACCCCCTTCATCCAACGCTGGGCAAAGTGTGCTATGTGTGAGGAATAGGTTGAGTGTCTTATTTGTGTAATAAGTACCTTGTTGTGGTTTATCATTAAATACATTCCTACAACTCATTTTAAAGAAAAATAATGAATTGGAATAACGTCTAGTGTGACATTTACAACCCACAGAGCACAGTAATTACACACAAACACCCCCTCCCCTTTCATTACTGCATAGCTGGAGCATAAAACGAAACAAAAAATAATAGGAAACCATGCTACTTACATTAATAAGAAACTTGAGCTTGATGGGAGGAGCACAATTTGTCAATCCTTGGAGATATCGTGGAAAGACAGAGTCGTAGATCATTTTCTAGCTGTATTCCTGAGCGGTACTTATTTTTCACAGTAGTCAGTCAAGAGAACCCACTTTCACGCAAGTAGGTGGTTGCAAACGGTAGAACAACTTTTAAAGCCTTTGTTTCAAGCTCCTGGAATTGCTTCTGGCTACCAATCCAAAAATTGGGAAAGGATTCTGACTCATATCTATTTCTGTGTACACTAACAATAGAAAGTTCAATAAGCTGGTCTTCTTCTGTAGCAGTTAAGCTTGAGCCACTACTCATATTTTCAGAAAATGGAAACTGAACCCACTTTTTGTATATGTGCAAAATATTTTTCAAATTGCTGACATTAAGTGTGCTCCAAGTCTAATGTTTAAATCTGAATTATCGGTCAGTTCGTCCAGTCAGGGAAACATTGATACATTTCCCTGCAGTACTCGCTCTCGCCATTTGTTTGCCTTTTTAAGGAAAGCTTGAAGTTTATTGTACAGTTGTATAACATTGACACCGTGACCCTGCATTGATACATTCAGCCTACTCAGTTCTGAAAACAAATCCGTGAAATAAGCCAATTTTGCTAACCACACCTTATCTTTAGAACTGATGGCCATTTGCACAGCCATCTGACCTCTGAAACACAAGGGCCTGGTGAGCTGCACCCATTTCATCGCAGAGAGCCAAAAAAAAGACATGTGTTTAATGGTTTATTCTTAATGACGTTTACAGCCTTTACAACAGTACTGTGCTTAATTCAAGGCTTCATCATTTGGAAGCTAGAGACTCTCTATGTAGCACACAATGAGTCTAAAGTACATCGGGTGCCACTTGCCTTACAAGTCCAAGTAGTCCATTCTGGCTCCATCCGTACACAGTATGATACATTTTGCCCATGAGATGCCATTTTCTACCAAAAACTCATCAAGCACTTTAAAAATCTCAGCATCGGTAGTACATTTTGGCAAGTCTTTACAAAACAGGAATTCTTCCTACAATTCGCTGTTTTCAATGACTCTTACAAATGCAAGTAGCTGGGCATCATTAGAAATGTCAGTCGATTCCTCAACTTGCACTGCAAATGCATCAGTGTTCTGAAGCTTTTCAAGTCATTGAACGGAGACATCTGAGGCCATATCATCAATCCTTCTTGCTATGGTATTATCGGATAAAGCAGGAGTAGAAAATTCCCCAAATTTTAACATGCCCAGTTGGGCATACAGTTCTAAATTTTATATGCCGAACACAAAATTTTACAAGCCCAAGTGTGAAACTGAAAAACGATTTTCTGCTGCTGGTGATTCCACACCGATTGAGGACTTCTGGACTGCATGTTCTGCAGTGTGTCAACAGTGTATCTAGTGCCAACAGTCTCAAACATCCAATGTTCTACTGCTGCATCTTCTTAGTTGCCTTTTTTTCTCAAATAAGCATACATCCAATGCTTAATCTGTGCCGGGATGCAGCACCGGAACCTCTGGGTGTGCAGAGTCATATTTCCGGTACCTCTAGTTAAAAATCTCATAAAATGCTTTCTTTTTAAATTCTCAACACATGTTTTATCAAGTCTGCAAGTTCTTGTGTGTGCTGAAGAGAGACAGTCCGCTGCCACGTTTGTAACCTACTTTAAATTACTTTACGATTTCAGCTTGAGTGCCTTTAAGTAAGATGACACTGGCTGCAACTCTACTGTCATTTTTTTAGACAGAAATAAGCTTACATGATTTGAAAAACGTCATGAACAATACAAGCAACTTCTTACACTAATTGGTTTGATTAAATGTGCAGCACACAACAAAATATGAAAGCTGAACATTAATTTAAACAAAGAGCAATTACAACTTTTTAATGAAAAAAAAAATATTGTAGCCTTCTTCAATAAGAACATCAGCCTGCTATATTATATTAAACCAAAACAATAGAAAAATAATAACAATCTGGTTCTTGCTTGCCTTTTTCAATGAATAGAATTTAATTAATACAGAATAAAAACATACTAAGATAACAACTGTGGTACCTAGCCTAAGTTTAATTAATCGTTTTCGTAATCTACCAGCGGCTTCTGTTGCATTCACATCGCTGATAACAGTGCAGACCGTGGGTCAAACCAATGTTCGTGTTGGGGTGTATATTTTTTTTAATCAAAGTCGTCCTTCTGGAGTTCTCTGAATGTCTTTTATTGTTTGTTTTTTAAACCATTTTAAACCATTTTTTAAATGCAAAACTATAACAAAACATGTATACAGGCTTTTTTAATTTATTTATTATTTGTCCTGCGGTTGACTTTAAAAAATAAATTCTGCATGTACGACTACTTTGTATATGATGTAGAATACGTGAATGTAAACATGTAACACTAGTACGTACAATACTCAAATAAATGCGTAATGATTTTAAATTTGCGGTTCTTAAGGGCGGTATTATTGTCAGTGCTTGCTCCCCGGCACCAATTTCTTTATAAATTAAGCACTGCTTACATCCAGTATACTATCATGCAAACAAAGTGTTGGGTCAATGACACAAAATAACATTATTTTAAAATAAACTTTAAAGAATGATCAAAATTTGCTGAATCTCTGATTAAAAGCTTTTTGTTATTTCCCCCCAGCATCGGTAATCCATTGCAAATAAAATCCGTTATCACTCCGACAGCAGAACAGCTTCACCAATAGCAGCTCAAAACACTCAGGCATCACATTTTCTGCTGTTCGCACAGGTGCACAGGAATGCAATACTAGACCACATGAGATGCTGGCTGGAAGTGATGTCGCTAAAAAAAGAAAAAGTGATGTGGGAGCAAATACGGAAGTTTAAATCTGTAATAAAGTAATCACTTGCTTTTGTTTTAGGGCACTGAAAAATTGTAGGTGCCCGATTCGGGCATGCAAGCAATTTTTTCACATGCCCCACCGAAATTTGTGCATGTCCCGGGCATGTTGGGCAATAAAATTTTCGAACACTGGATAAAGGAACTGATTTAAATTTGTTTCTGTATTTATCTCCGAACATGGTATAGCAACTGTCCATTACAACACAAGATTCTCAGCAATAGAATGTGTTTTTTTACACTGCGCAATTCGAAGAGTTACTTGGGGAGATGCTTTCAATGCTTTGGAACTTACACTAGAAACCCTTTTCATTAGTGTCTGCTGCCTCTTTCACACAATCTTTAAAATATTGCAGTTGTTTGTCTTTCAGACTATGGTGTTTTGTTTTCAAATGTTGGCTCATTTTCGATGGCTTCATAGATTCGTTCAACAACAACCCTGAACATACAACACACTGCCGTAAGGCCTACACTTTCTGCAGCTTTAAACCCAGATTTTCAGTACTATTCTTGACAATTCCTCACCTTCTTTGGTCGCTTTTGTTCTGCATTTGGTTGTTGTGCTTGTGTACCTTAGCCCTTTCTTTTAATAAGAAATCGATCCATTCTTAAAATTATCATCCAGCATAAAAAATACAGTTGCTTCTCTTTCCATTCTTCTCCTACTTTTGCGCATGTTCAAATCAAGTCCAATTATTTTAATTTATATAAAATATTTTTGCTGACTAAGTAACTTCTTATATTTATTTTTTTTAAATATCAAAGGTAAATTATTTAAAGGTTTAAATTAATTACATTTTAAAAACAGTGTTTACATAGCTTTTTTTTCCTTACCAACCAACCCTTTCCTTTTTCCCTTTCCTTTTCACCTTGGGTTATTTTTTTCCTTCGTCAACGGTGCGTTAGCTCACTTATGTATTCTTAATAGCCTGGTTTTGTAGCAGAGTTGTCAACTCCTGAGACACCATAGCGGCGTCTTGTGGGTCTGTGACTGTTTGTCGCTGGTTTACGTGCCAAAGGTGGTCGCTTGGAAGCAGGCAAACAAGCTCCTTAGTGGAATTCCATTCAAGTTGAGAGCGCTGCAGCATCATCGTCCACCACGGGACCAAATGTATGTCATGGAAAGACTAGGTTTTTGCCTACATAGACCGTCCCTTGACTTGGACTGCAGCAAATGTGACTGGTAGGCTACCAGTATGCTGGTATACTTCCCTAGCCATGCAATGAACACCCTGGCTACATAAGCCCTTTTGAGGATCACCTCAGAAACCCGGCACTGAGTGTAGGGTGGACAGGGTCCTTGGATAGCAGCTGCAAATTAGTCTTTTGGACCAAGGCAATAATAGAAACCTCAACTGGCAGAAAATTAACACATTTCACAGCTGGTTGTTATACAGTAATGGCTTAATAGGAGAGAATAAAAGTCTGGGTAAAACACAGAAAATCAGAAGCCCTATTTATAATATACGGGTTGACTAAAAAGAAAGTAGAGCATCATGACAGAGAAATTAAGTGCTTCATACTTTCATCACAGTGCATCATAGGAAGCAAATGCCAGGGGTAATCATTGGTTCTTGGCACTATTAGTATGTCCTTTTATTTCTATGTATCTTTATCACTTGTTGTAGCATACTTCTTCATATGGCCCCTTCATCCACCAGCAGGGTTCTCCCCAGGAATTCTGTACAGCCGGGCAGCAGAACATTATAGCTGGGAGCACTTTTAACAGAAAAATAAAACTTGCATTACCTTAAACGACAAAGAATTTGATTAATGTGTTGTCTTTCGTTGACTATCTGGTTGCTCTTTTTTATGTTCTACATTTTCTTTTTCATTACTTTTTTATTATGGTAAATTACCGTGCTTATTTAGGCACTCTGCAATTTGACTGGGGAATTGGAGTTCACACACACAAAAAAGTAACCTTTTCACTTTCCTATTTAGTTTAATTGTTGAGCTTATTGATTAATTTAAATTGTTTTCTTTATGTGAAGTACAATAATACAAAATGGACATAATGATAATACCAGAAAATAATTCATTGTTCCTATTTTTGCTTTCAAAATAATTGGTTCTCGAAGTGCTTAACACAGAAAACCTACCCTTTCAACTCTGATTGGCTAAATGTTGTGTCAGTATGTAACACAGCAGTCAAGTGGGTTTTGTTTTTTAACCCAGCAATGTGCAAGTGATCTAGCCTTCTAGAAGCGAAATCAATCCTTATTGTTAAAGGCACAGTAGCATCTGCAAGACGGGCGGATCTGTTTTTTTCAGCTGGGCGGCGACAGCCACTTTACCACGCTCAAAAGGCCTGGGGAGAACCCTGCACCAGAAAGAAATACTTGATATTACAGTTTGCTAAATCCAACTTATTTTTTAATTACCCTGCATACTGACCCCTTGTTTCTCATCTAACCGTCTTGCATTACATTCTTGTAGCTGTAATAGAAAAATGACATTGCAATCGGAATTGGGTACTATTACTAGTTGACAATGCCTTTGTAATGCTGTTCTCTCCTTCACCCATCACTTCAAAAGACATCATTACATTACATCCAGCTGTCATTTGAATTTATTCCAACCTAAGAAAATCCTTTCTGCTAGCTGTTGAACAATATTGTAACTTCAAGTCATTTATTATACTGTAAAGAGTATATACTCACAGTGTATAACATAATTTAAAGGTAATGTTGATTGCATTTAGAATGTGTTTTATTTCACTTCAAAAACAATCAATCCAAAACAGCATTATTATTTATGACAATTTGTGATTTGTTCAGGTTTATTTTATTTTTACATTAGTACTAATCACTCAAGCATGCTACAGACCCTCAGATTCTGACACTATCAATAACGTGTTCTAAAGAATATCCTTAGACAGTTTAAACTGGATAGGTCGTTCACTAGATTAAAAAAAAAATGCAAATTGTGCCCAAAGTTGAATAAAAGGTGGCAAACTTCCAAGATGGTTAAAAAAATAGTACTGAATTTCTTAAAGTTCCTGTAGAGCTAGTAGTTGATTAACCGGCAGACTGTATTTTATAATGCAGATGTATTGTGAATGCAGTAAAATTAAGTATTTTACAGTAATAGCACAAGGTTACTTTGTGCAAAACTGTAGTAGTTTTTTGTAAGGGAGTTTTTTTCTCTCCACTTTTCAGGGCTGCCAATGAAAATTTAACATGATATAGATATATATATATATATATATTATATATATATATTATATAGATATATATCTATATATATATAAGAAAAACAGCTATTTTGTATTCATTGCTTTCAGTGTAAATGACCTTTAGGAGTGTCTACAGTATTTAATTAAACTGGACAGTGTTGGTTGCGAGGAAGAAATGAACACCCTGTGAAATGAGTGGATGTCTTGATCTGAAAGATCAATAGACCAGTAAACACCATAGGTAAAAAGATTATTGGATAATAATACATGACTATTGGATAATAGTACATGACAAAATGCCCAGAAAAAAATCTGATTAAACTGACAAGGACCAGGGTAGTTACGTAGTAGATTAAAAAGCATTCACAGCTGGAATAGGAAATGTTGATAATTTAGAGGTATGGTGTGGCAACGTTGCCCGCCCCTATGTGTATTTCAATGTTATATGTTGCGTGTTGTCTGTTAATGTTGGTGTATAGTCATGGGTACACAGTATATAAATGGATCTGTGTAACACAAGTGTTTAAAATGTATATTTGTATTTAATCACGAGGATTGCACAGCACCTCACGTGCAAGTAAAATGTAATATGTGAGCAGGGGGAATTGCACTTTATTAATTCACGTGCAGTTGTACTGCGACTCCAAGTGAATGATTGATTAGCAATCGAGTCTAGGTACAGCTGCATAAAAGCAGCATGTTTTCACTCACTTGGGGTTGTGTGTTCGGTGAGTGGAGAACGGGATTGGTGACGGTGGTAATAATAATAATAATAATAATAATAATAGTTAAAATATCAGCTCACCGCTAGTCAGTTTTGTTTGTCTCTTTAATTTGGCGAAAGTGCTGTGTTCTGCGTTTTTGTTTGTTACAACCTTTTTATTTACTGTTCTGTTCATTCATTAAATGCTGAGCGCAAGCAAGTGCTCAGCATCCCCAAAACTCCACCTCTCTGAAGTTTATTTCCTGGTTCCTGGTTTCTGGTCTAACATCACCCACTACAGCCGTCTTTGTGACACGTGGTGTCATCATGGGATTACCAGCGCCTCCTAGACGCAGACCAGAGAGGGAACTGCAGTGTTTTTTTTGGAAACAGCAAAAACCTCCCACCTCTCTCTCAATTTCCTTGCTTTCACTGAAACCTGGCTCTCTCCTGATAACACTGTAACTCCTGCTACCCTGTCTTCTCTTTACTTCCTGTCCCTGCGTCTCACTGGGCGGGGAGGTGGGAGTAGTCTTCTCCTCTCTCCTTCCTTACTCTTTTCTGTCCCCATCTGAGCTTCTGCCTAGCTCTACTCCCTTCATTCCCTCCCTTCTCAACACTTCTCTCCTCTCTGGCTTCAAATAAGCCTCTATCACCCCCCTCCTCAAAAACCTACCCTTGACAACACCTCCCTCCAGAACTACCGTCCTGTCTCCCTCTTACCCTTCCTCTCTAAAACTGTTGAGTGGGCAGTACACCGCCAGCTCCATGCTTTCCTGTCTAACCACTTTCTGCTCAACCCTCTCCAATCTGGTTTCCGCTCTGCTCACTCCACAGAAACTGCTCCCCTGTCTGTCACTAACTTGCTAAACCAGCCAGTGCTGCCTTGCTCTCCTCTGTCCTAATTCTCCTCGATCTCTATGCTGCCTCTGACATTGTCTATCACTCTATTCTCCTATCCTGTCTCGCTGACCTGGAAATCTCCGGCACTTCTCTGGCCTGGTTCTCCTCCTACCTATCCGACCGCACCTACCCGGTAACCTGGCATGGCTCAACATCCACACCTCATCCTGTCTCAATAGGAGTCCCCCAAAAAGCAGTCTTGGACCCTCTCCTGTTCTCCCTCTACACCCGTTCCCTGGGCCCCCTCATTGAGTCATATGGTTTCTCATACCATTTCTACGCTGATGATGCTCAGCTCTTCCTCTCTGACCCCACCATCCCCTCCCATATCTCTACCTGTCTTTTGCTATCTCCTCCTGGATGCACTCACATCACCTCAAACTCTCTAAATCTGACCTCCTTTTTTCCCCTCCTCATCTTTCCCCTCCTCTGATGTCTCTAACTCCATTCTTCTGGAATCTACCACACTCTCTCCCTCCTCCTCAGCCAAGAACCTTGGAGTAACCCTGGACCCATGTCTCTCCTACATCCAGCACATCTCCACTCTAGCACGCACCTGCCTATTCTTCTTGAGCAACATACGAAGAATCAGACCCTTCCTCACCAACTACTCCACACAACTCCTCGCCCAGGCCCTGGTACTCTCCCGCCTAGACTACTTCAACTCGCTCCTGGCCAGTCACCCTGTGTCCGCCACCCATCTGTTCCAGCTCATCCAGAACTCCACTGCTCGCCTGGTGTTCTCTTTGCCTTGCTTCTCCCACACCACTCCACTGTTTTGCTCACTCCACTGGCTCCCGATCACCACTCGCATCCAGTTCAAAACTCTTCTACTTGCCTACCGATGCCTTGACCAGACTGCACCCAGCTACCTCCAGACCCTCATTTCTCCCTACACCCCCACCCAATCTCTCCGCTCTGCCTTTGGTAGAAGACTGGCTGTATGGCCACTATGCACCCCTGCCTCCATAGCCCATTCCTTCTCTACCCTCGTCTTGCAGTGTTGCAACGACCTTCCTACGGATGTCAGGACTGCCCAGTCCCTGATCACCTTCTGCTGCCTCCTCAAGATACAGACAACACCTGTAAAACTTAACTCTTCCCTTCTGGACAATATAGCACTCTGCCTTTAATGCATTTTAACTTACATTTACATGCTCCCTATTTGCTGTATTTAACCCTGCACTTAACTCAATCTGTAGTATCTTGTATTTCATTTGTATTCGTATCTAACCCTGATTTAACTATAAACACTGTTATCTGTTCTCCGTTTTGTATCTGCTCTTATTAGGACTGGACTCTTAATTATACTGTAATTCTTGATATGTATTTTTTGTATTCAACTGTAAGTCTCCCTGGGTAAGGGCGTCTGCTAATAGGAATTAATAATAATAATAATAATAATAATAATAATAATAATAATAATAATAATAATCTACAGGGAGACTATACACCTATATGTTTACTGATGGATTCTTCCTATCGATGCTGTATTAGCTGAGAGCCAATTACTCTTTCCCTTCTCTCAGAAAGACCTTTCCCCAAAGCCAACACATTCCAGATCCACAAACAAGAGATTTTCAAAATGTAAAGCTTCTGACTGCTGGCAGTACCCCAATTCAGGGTAACAGGCTGTTATTCATTTTTAAACGTTTCACACCTCTGCAGGCTGCCTAAAACAGAAATCAAGAATTTTGCCGATAGCTCAAAGGACACACTGTGTGTGATGGCACTGAATTGAAAATGCAAAAAAGGTGCATGAAATTAGTTTACACAAGATATCCACAGGATATGAAGTCATTACCCACCAAGAGAAATCACATTGGTAAGTGCTTTTAGTACATTTACTCAGTTTGATGTAGTAGTTCAATGTGCGTTTTTTTTCTCAGGCTATAAACAGTGGTGCAGTCCAAAAGTACCAGAACAGCAATTAAAATACAGATTTGTTCTAAAACAAATTATACGAACTCACGTTATATTTGCACATTGAACTTGAGGTAACATTTAATAGGTAATGCATACATCTCACATTCGACTTTTAGGCTACTATGCATCCAATAAAATCAAGAATCATGCTAACGCTCAGTTATTTTTTATTCTTTATCACTCTAATACAGCGACTTGCAGGGTGCAAAATAACCAACGGCAATTGCCACAGTGCCCAAGCTGCTTGCCGCAATACCCCCCAAATTAAAAAAAAAAAAAAACTTATGGCAAAAGTTACCTGTAAGTCCGCCCGTCGTTGCCGCCGGTGTCCCTCAGCACCAGTACATCTACAACCCATTCACAAACTTGCTCAGCATCAGCTGGCCCGTTCTGTCACAATGCAAGTGAATTCTGTCTAATCCCGTCCTGCGAGAAAATGACTCATTATTGTAGCTATTCTTTTTACTGTGCACCTTCCAACACAAAGCCAAGAGAAAGATGTACTGTATCATTGGTTAATGACGGGCAAACAGAGGGAGGGACATTGTTAGACTGAGCTCAATATGACTGCGCCTCCAGGATTTTCAATCACACGTGTTCACTGGCAGTGTCACTGTATGATTTTTCCATCTGTGAGCTCCATGCTAACTCAGATGTTTACAAAGGAAGAAGGAAGAAGAGCTGTCTAAAGCGGGAGCGAAGTGTTCTAGGATTCACCTAATGTTCAGGTTCAATTCGAGGACAGGAAGTCAATTTGAGATATCTCAAATTCAATTTAAGATATCTCAAACAGGACAGGAAGTAGAATTGAATTTGAGATATCTGGAATTGAATTTGAGATATATTGAATTGAATTTGAGATATCTCGAAATGAGTTTGAGACATCTTGAAATCGAGTTAGTTTGAGATATCTGCAATTCAATTTAAGATATCTTGAAATGCATTTCGAGGTATCTCTAAATGATCAATTGGCGTGCCATATACAGGTATATAATTATTAGCTTTTCTCAAATTCTTACACCAAAAAATAAATAAACAAATAAATAAATAAATGAGCAAGAAGCTATGACATAGTTCAAGTAGCAGCTCCCTGTGTTATGAAACGAGGAGAGATAACATAAGTGAACAAAACACAATCTTGAGAAGTGCATCGATTTCTGTTTTAATTAATTTTTGTGTAATACATTCTCACTACCTTACGTAGTTCTGCTTTTTAACCAGTAAAACATGTTCTTTCACGAAAGGGGTTAGAATGTGCAGTATACTTAAAAACAGCATACTGTTTTTTTTTTTTCCTGACTTTTTTCCTGTTTATTCTGTGTTGGATCCTGGTTCTGATTTGATGTCACCCACTACAGCCTACTTTGTGCCACGTGGTGTTAGTAGTGAGATTATCAGCACCTCCTAGACGCAGACCAGAGCGGGAAAAAATTAATAAAATAAATGAATAAATAGCCCAGGGGCGGGGCACTTTGCCACAATTACTCAGTGGTGTGTGACTGAGTTTAGTTTAAAAAATACCCTGAATATTACATTTTTGCCAAATTGCCCTTTGTACTTTTTCAGTATGAAAGTTTATGTTGTTTTTTTATGCCTTGCCCTTCATGACCCTAATGTCATGCCCTGGACTTGACAGGTCAGGGCAGAGTACATGAGTCAAGGAAAGAATTTGTTGTTGACCAAGCCAAATCCAAACGTAAAACCTGAATCACTTACTCTTAAAAAAAAGATACATTTCGAGTCCTTATCTAGCAAGGCTTTATCTCTCATGCAAGTGCTGCTCACTGATTGGCACCCTTTTATTCTTCTACCCACTGGCTTTCAGAATGCTATACAAAGCTCCCTTCTAAAAGGCACTTAGAAAGGGGAGTTCGTAAATGGCGAGTTGATAAGCAGGTGCTTTTACAATTTATATCTGTACTGCACCATCATGCTTTGAAAATGCAATGATTGTAGGTTTAAAAAAAAGCATCATTCTTTTTGACACCTGCAAGGCCATGTCTGTGGGAAATGACAGAAGATATTAATGGTCACTGACTGTAATAACTTTCTGTATCAGGTGCCTAGGCTAATATAAAAAGTATCATATGAATGTCAGTGACAGTGCATACTTGGACAAGTCATGACAGTTTTCCTCACAATGTTTTTGCTGTACTTTTCAGGAAATGCGTTGCTATGCTGTTCTGATTTAAGAAAAAAGTCAGCCGTACCAATGCAGATTACTCAATTCATAGTAATGTAGGGGAGGGAGTATTTAAATGTATGTGTCTGCCTAGTAATTAGGAAAACAGCGACTCTGAATATCGTGAGGAGAGCTTCATGCATTGCCATGATGATTAGGAAAAGAATTAACTTCTTGTCACGCACATTCCGAATTAACACGCATTAATTGTTTGTGTCTCGTTACCTTTCCAACACACACAACACACACGCACGTTCACACACACACACACACACACACACACACACACACACACACACACACACACACACACAAAAGTATATAAAATAAAACTTATACTAAGTACAAGTTTTACTACTTAAAAAATAGATATGTGTAACATCTAAAATTTGTATTTAATTAGTCTATAAATGTGGAAAATGTGGGAACACGGCAGGGTTACACTACAATACAATAAAAAAAAAAACCTGGTATGATCTTTAGGCCTATATGAATACAAGATTGAGAACAGGGGGTATGTAAAAATACATACAAGGTTCCTGAGCAGTTTCTTGCACTGGCAGTTCTATAGGCAGAGTACCAGGCTGAACATTCTAATGTTCCTGTACACATCTGCCAGTCCCTATACCCTGCCTCTGCTCCGAGAAGCTAGTGACTGCTGGTCTGCAGCTGCGGTAGAAGTGCCAGGCGCAGAATCCACTTAACACACACACACACACACATTATAATGAAACGTGGATATCTTGTAATATTATAAACATTCAAACAAAAATCTTTATGTAAAGCGATATGGTACATTTATGTTGTTTGTTAACTATATCCATTATTTATTGCTCTATATGCCAATTGATGCTAACAATTCATTCCAGTTCTGTGCGGTGGAAGAAGAGGTGGAGCTCTGTTGTTTCTGGAACATCTTAAAAGAATTATAGAAAGAAAATACAGCTATGACTACTACGGCTACTGCGACTACTACAACTACTCAGCTACAAGACCAGGAAGTGTAAGATCATCGGGGAGGGTCTCTTTGACTGCAGAGCCATGTTCAGGGCCCTGGTTCGGTCCCGGGTTAATTTAAAGCATGCAGAGTCTGCTGACGACATGTCGGCCTTTGTCGACCAGTGGGCTCGGGGTGGCGTGCTCTGTACCAACCCCCCTTTTGTTTTGAATATTTAATTTCCAGTCCTTTTAACTGGTTTTTCTGTTAAATTAGTTAAAAGCCCATCCCTTTAGCATCCTCAAAATGAGGATGCTAATTTGAACTCTTCTCTTGACGGCTGGAGTCGTCCCTTAGTTTGGACGGTCCCATTAATGGGCTTGAAATAGGACTACTAATAATAATAATAATAATAATAATAATAATAATAATAATAATAATAATAATATGAGGCTAAAAGTTTGATTAGTTGTGCTTAACGAACATCCATAATACGAACATCAATAATAGGCTATACGAGAGGTTTACATTTACATTTGCAGAATCTTTTGCATTCTTTCTTGTGTGTGCACCAGTTAAACGGGATCTTGACTGCTGAAAATCTCGTGACACACAAGCATGATTTCTACTCCGGTTTACCTGGGTTTTTACAACAATTTTTATCGTGAGAAAGCGATTGACCCTGACCTTAAAGTCACGTTGACCAAAGGACGTTCTTTTGCTGTTTCACCATGTATTCACGTGACAACGTCACACAGTCATGACTGCAGAGTTGATTTTCACGTGCATGTAAACCCAGCCATTGTGTTCTGTAAAATTGAAGTCCGGTGGCCCTTGTGGTAACTGGAGCATAAAGCCAAGATTAGACACTAGAAAGAGAGCTAAAAAATACTTTTGCATAGCATATTGTGTATACCCTATTATTGTCAGCAAAGTGCATAGAAATCTGCTTCAATATCCAAAAAAACTGAGCTTTTACAGCATTCAATTTAACAGGGCTGTCACTCAGAGGCTTAAACTCTTGATTTCTTCGAACAGTGTCACCTGTACATTTTCTGAAATTCACAGCCTGTAGCCAAGATATGCCTTTTTAATATTGCAATGTCTTAGTTGACTTTGGCTGGCTGGAAATGGAAAATGAAAAGCGGTAGAAGTACATGAGCTTATTTGCAGTTTGCTTCAGGCAAAGTGGTGCTGGTAACCACTCTGTGAAGAATGAGGTTAAATGTGGCACATTTCAAAGAACACGCAAGAGTTTCATGAGCTAGGTATCCTTACTGTTGCTATCAAAATCCATTGCACTAGTCGCTTTGTGGTTGAATTGATGTAGGAAACATATTAGCACAATATTATAGATGACAGAATGCTTGTGGGGTAGGGAGGATGTATTGCTTTAATGTACTAGCTTTTTTCTCTGATAGTAAAGTAATGCTAGGTAAAGTACCGTATGTAGGCCATATTATATAAGAAACTGCAACAAACCAGGAAATGATACATTAAACAAAACCACATTTTCTATTTTAATGGTTGCTCAATTAAATATAAACCAACCTCTTCCTCTTAAGAGTGTAACGCAAACACAAGCCTTTGGCAAATGATGTACTGTTCGAAATTTGTTAAAGCATGCAGAGATGCCAACTTTGTAAGATATAAACTATCTCAGCGTGTGTTGGGGGGTACCCTAGCAAAATCCTAGTACTTACAGGGCGTGGGTGTTGCTACATAAATGAAAACATTGGTTAATCCTTGCACCATATAACTCCTCAAAGAGGCAATTTTGACTACAGTAGGCAGTCTGGTAGGGTTAAGAGGCTCTGAGATGCGGACTTACCTCTTTTTGCCATTCAATCGGTGACCTACGTCACTCTTTTTCAAATTAAAAATAAAAGTATATGAAGGAGATTCTGCAAATTCAGCAAATTCAGACTATTTATCACTGTAGTTTTGGTACTCCCACATTCTTGGAGGCATTTATACTGTCTGGAAAAGCCACTTTCACACGTGGGCCTATATGATCTGCAATGGCATTTGGCAAGCTGTGTTCTATTATGAAGTTCGTAAAAAGCGTCTTAGCTTTAATTGCATCATATTCTTTATCTTCTGTTGTAAAAATAAAATCCAAAGACCTGCTCTCTATTTGTTCATTTCTTTCTTGTTTAATGGTTTTGATATGGTCATTAATGTCATTTATTCCTCTATGTCTCATGCTAAAACCACATTTGCAGTATTCACAATACTTTGCCCGTGGCACCGTAGCAACTGCATGAAAACCGTAGTTGCTACGGCCAAAACCTAGCAGTTGGCATCTCTGAAGCGTGCTGTTACCTTAAGAGAATTTCAAAAAGAAAAAGAAAAACTACATAAAATACGTCACTCACATTTAATGTCACATCCAAGCAGTTAGTCGCTGAATACAAAGCAGTATATATCTATTGTCATAAAACAGTATATTAGAATGAGTCATGAAGCAGAGACTTCCAGGTCTCTGGCGAAGGGTCAAAGGTCATTCAAATTTAAATTAATATCTGAAGGCAAATGTTTTGTTTCAGCTTAGTTGCACAATGCACATGACACCTTAGGAAATCAGGCCAGATAAATTAGTTTAATTGAGCAGTCAAGAATTTATAGCTGATTTGTTTTTTTTTGCTTCTAGCTCAAGCTATAACCCATGAATCATATACTGTACTATATCATACACCATCCCATCATCTCACTGATAATGAATTCATAACAAGATAATGGAGTAAAGTCTGATTCTGCTGTGGAATATGTAAATGATATATCACACCTCAAAGACTGCCACATTTATTTTGTACCTTTAAAGCCACACCTTCATTTTATATTATACCTCTAAATGTAAATTAATGAAATGACATTGAAGTAAGCTGCCAATCTATTTTTTTTTCTTTTTTCTATGCAGCCCTTTTTTGCAGTATATTAACATGGTCAACATATATAATGGCAGCAAAATCTGTAATGTGTGGTTTTACTCCCTCATGGGTTAGCACAGACACTGTCAGAAGTGATAGTAATGACAATGCAGCAACACCTTTGTAGCGGGGCTAGTGTTCCCTGGCAGCAACACCACATTTTGTCAATTGGCGACCCTGGCTTTTAACAAGGGAGAAGATTGTGATTGTCTGTTGTCAATTGGTTAATCTCACTGATTTTGCCAGGCGCTTTGAACCTGACATTTAATTAGTGACCCAATTACATCTTTTGCTGTTGTCAGCTCCTTTTTTCATTTAACAGTGACGGGAAATAAAATTGAGCGTCGATGGGAAGGAAATTACTTCTACAGCTATAGCTCCTGTTTTGGTCTCGCAGGGGCTATAACTGGGAGAGGAACCTGCACGCTATCCAATAGCAGGAGTTTAAAAAACATTTACTGAGTCTCTCTGCAATTACGAGAGGATAACAATGAATACGTTTAGCTTATGAGTGTCTCAATGTTTGTTGTAGAGAGTGAATGTTTCTTCTTCTCCAGATACAGTGCTTTCAGTATGGTGGTTAGCACTGATGCACTTGGACTGACAGGCTGCAAGTTTAGTGGGAGGCTGTGGCAAATTGGTTGATAGTGTGCAGGTGCAGATGATTAAAGAACAGACAGACACTTGTAATCCAGGTGAAAGGTTTGTTTTATTTTTATGTACAGTACCTGACGACAAAACAAACAGTAAATAATAATGGAGGTAAGTAATACAGCAGCGTGTATTACTTCATTTATAATCCCTGGGTTGCTCCGAAAATAATAGTCCTGTTTTTATTACACAAAACACATACACAAGTCCATTAGTGTGTGAATTAGTGCTAGTGTTGCAAATACAGTTATTTGTGATACAAGTGCAGTGCTGTTCCGGGTTTGTCCTGGCCTGTGGCGACAGCTCCGGAATGTGTTAGCTGTCTAGTGTTAACACGTAATAAATAGACAGAACAAAACAAACACTCACGATTATCCACAACAATACAGGTCCTTCAAGGTCACTTGACAACAACCAAAATGAAGGAACAGATTACGATTTTCCGTACCATTTTTATGCTGTAAACAAGTGCAAACGCCTCTCCAATCTGCGGCTGCCATGTCGCTTCCATTCTGTGTCAATGCAACCTTGCAACGTAGTCTCTCCTTCTTCCAGACTGGCCGACTTCAGAACAGTCAGACCAGCCTGTCCAAAGAACTCTGTTCTCACTGCTTAGCACCCTCACAGGTCGGGAGGGAGATTTACAAATAAGAATCATTGTATTTCTGTCACAGAGGCCAAAATTGATTATGTCAGGATTTTAATTACAAATGTCTGCTCTTTTCATAGGGGAAAGAGTACTGGATGCTTGGCCTGAAAACCCCTCATTGAGAGGAGAAACACCAATAAAACTCCATGAAGCCATTTTACAGTTTAGAAATGTACTCACATATAGTGAGACAGACCAATGTACATTATATGGAACTAATCTTCATGAAATTAATCTCTGGAGATAACACAAGACCCAGTATAAAAAAATGTTGAAGATCACTTGTAAAAGGAGACTTGTACTAGGCTATAATAAGAACACTTAACAGATGTAGACTATAGACATGTACACTCACTTTTTAAACAGGAGATCACATTTTAAACAGGAGATGTATATATTGGTGGTAACCTACAGTTTAACAAAAGAAAAGTTACCATATGACTTTACAGACAAGGATCCATAGTTCCCATGTTATATGAGTCAATTTTTGTCCTATACATTTTTTCCTACATAAGCATTTTTAATATGTAACAGCATGAAATCCTTCTTATATCTTCCTGTAAATTACATGATTTTGCGAAATGAAGAGCTTACAATCAATTTTACAGTTAGAAGTTTGTTGCAACAAAGCTCTTTAAAAAAGATAAGACGCATTAAGACAAAAGACTAAAAAATCAAGTTGGAATAGTATCCCATATTTTATACAGAAATGACTAAAGTTTTGGAATGTATATACACACTGTATATTTTCTTTTCTACTTAAATACTGTACGTGTTACTATTTTGAAATTTACACAATTCTAATACAATCTAAGTTTAAACATAACATTCAAATGTGTTTGTAAAATAAGAGAAACAATTTTGGTGAAGTGATAAAATATACAGAAACCTAAAGAAGCTGGACAGCTTATGTATACATGTATAGAGAGACAGCGCTTTCAAATCCCAATGTCTTACTTACCATACACATAGAAATGATATTCTAAGAAACATGGTGTAGGATTTTCAAAAGTTCATAAATGATAACTCCAGTGTTAATCAACAAATCGTTACAACATACTGTAGCATTGATTTTTGGCATTTTCAAGAGGCCGTTATGACACCTTGTTAATAAATAATCATGCTAACATGATTTCAGAAATTATGTTGATTTAAGAAATAATGTTACTATCCTAACAAGCAATGCTTCTTGTGACTATTTATTTTGTTTGCGTGAGAACTTAAAAGCAAATCCATGTTAATTGTCATCATTTATCAGGAGTTAAACTGCACTTGGAAAAGGAGGGTTTTAATTAATGAAAGACTATAACTCATGTCTGTGCTGATATTTTTTGAAAACAAGCCCTGACAGCCCCACATCGTACTTTTTAACTATTAGATTAAATAAACTGCTGCTATAATCGTGATTCATTTATTGGTAATAGCGTTATAATTAAATCACATTTTTTATTTACAATGAAAGTAACCTATACTGTGTCACCCAAATTCTTATAAAGTCAGCAAAAACATTTTCCCTTCGTTGTAAATAAAAACGTGATTTGGTATAGTTTAATTCTAACACTATTAATAAACCAGTCATGCAGCATGGTCCTAATAGCAATTGTTAAGTATTCTGTAAACATTTCATCCAATAGTTAAAAAGTGCAATATGGGGGTTGCTTTTAAAAGATATTGCCATGGACATGAATGGAATACCTAATGTGATGGAGATCATTGACTTGGACTGAACTGATATTGAACTGGTGACCTTCTAGTTACAAACCCTGGACTTTAACCATTGGACCACACTGACTTTTAGTGGAGGCAAAGATTGATTATGTCAGGATTTTAGGTTATCTAAATAAATATAGATTCTGCATGACAAAATACACAATTTTAAATGCATTTACAAATTATACACAAAATAGATATTCCCATTATTTTTATTTTATTTCCATTTGGCTGTGAGTGAGCCATCTCGCTGAACGCTAGTAGTTTCCATAACAGTGAATTATTCTTCCATTCATTTTTCTTGATCTCGTTAACATACATTTTGATTAATGAGTTCCCCTTATTTAGTTGTTGAGACAGGAAGTGATGTACGTGACCTGTGACAAACTTTTTAACGACTCAATTTCAAAGCATTAACAAATCGATTTAATTAACACATTGTGTGTGAAAATCACTTGCTACTAAAACTCTTGTATACAATGAGTTTGATACAATAACACTGTTTTCTGAAAATCCTGCCCATGATCTCTAAAATGTGTGTTATACATTTGTAATGTTTAACACTGACTTGCTGTAAAACCGTGTGAGATTTCTTAGAAAACAAACTTTGTTTTTTGCAGGCTACATACTATCATCAAAAACACTTAAGAAAATTAATAAATTGTGTAAGAGTTAAATAAACACAAGCAATGGAATACTACTTCAGTATAATGGACAGATGCACTGAAACAATAACATTAAAGGATAAACAGCAGACATGTTATGCCTCAGAACCCCCCATCTCTCCTGTAACAGGATTTAAAAAAAAAACTACTTTCAACAAGAAATGACTATGAAAATTCAAATGACATAGATATGTGAGCATGCCTAATGAGAAAAGCTCTGAGCCTTGATAAGGACCAGCTCATGTTGAAAATATTAGCTTTTGGAATACTAGAAAAAGATGACCAGTAAGGTAATATTTCACTAGCTGTAATTGTAAAGTAGATGTCTTTCATTAGTCTTGATTGCTGTCGAAAAATAAACTCCTTGGGAATTAACTGTTCCCGCTCTTTAAGTGGTGGCTTAAAAGAAAAAAAAAAAAAAAAAACTAGGTTAAAGTAGATTTTTTTGCTTTACTTCTGTGAAGTCTGTAAGTGCTTCACTTCCAAGGTCATGTCATGGCAGCTGTGTGAAAGCATCATGGTCAAAGCAGGTCACTGGCTGCAAAGCAAGTCAATCAGTAGGGAAGCAGCTGGTTGTTAATGACAGGAAAGACATTCATTTTCAAGGTGAAATGACCCAGGAAGTGCAACACTACCAAGTGTAATACCACATGTGTTAAAAATCTAAATACATGTTTGCTACAACACATGTTTCCTTCAAAACTGCACATTTGAGACCAATTTAAAAGCTTCCACAAAACATGAGCCATTTTGAGATACTGTACATGATACTGATACTGTTCTACCCTTCTCTACAGTGTACAAAACAGGCTGATGTGTACAGTAGGTTGGTTAAAAAAAGAAAACCTAATTCAATAGAAGCTGAATTCAAAAATGTATTCCATTTGTGTTACCCTTGATTTTACCAATGTAATTAACAAAGGAAGAGCCTTTGTTAAGGACATTAATTTGGATCAATTGATTTTAGCCTCTTTAATTATGACTATCAATATTGTGTTAATTTAAACTGTAGCCTGTGACAAGGGCACACAATTTGTTGGTTCAGTTTACCCACATTGAACATGCACAGTCATTTGCTATGACAGAAATCCAATAATTTAAAGTGTATGCAAACCAGTTGTCAAGAGTTTACTACAACTAAATATCGTAAATGTCCTTTCTTTACACTGTATCTCAAGACAATAAATATTAGTGATGCTGATGAAAGCAAAGCTCAACATTGCAGGTATCAATGCTGTGGCATACTGCAAGTAAACCTTGCCAGCATGCATGCATGCTCATTATACACTGTACATTATACGCAAGTAAACCCTGCCAGCATGCATGCATGCTCATTATATACTGTACATTATACGCAAGTAAACCTTGCCAGCATGCATGCATGCTCATTATACACTGTACATTATAAGCAAGTAAACCTTGCCACCATGCATGCATGCTCATTATACACTGTACATTATATGCAAGTAAACCTTGCCAGCATGCATGCATGCTCATTATACACTGTACATTATACGCAAGTAAACCTTGCCAGCATGCATCTGAAAAGAATGATCAAAGGCAAGCACTGAGGAAAAAACCCAGCTAATGTGACAGATGAGGCTGAATGAATTTTCCGAGATAACAAATTGTTTCCCATGTTCTGGCTTATGTCATTTCTGTCTTAGGTTTAGAGCTTTTATTTAACAACATTGTGTCACTTTTTGAAGGTAATTGAATAACAAGAATACATCTTATTGCATAAATATGGGGTGGAGATGAGGTTTCTCAAATATTATAATGAGATGTACTAAAGCTGCCGGCAATTGTGACACTTACAATTGCATCAATCTGTTAAGAACTTTTGAAAGCACGTTTTAAACGGTTGCAATTGTTGCTGGCATTTCCCAGACTACTTTTTCTCGTGTGTTGCCAGCTGTGCTCAGTGCATTTTTGAGGCGAACACCCAAATACTTATTTTCCCCTAAAAGCAGGGTGTACTTACAAGTCTTGAAAACGCATTTGTATGACATTTCTGGTTTCCCCAATGTGTTGGGAGCAGTAGACTACACAAATGTGCCTCTACCCCTTCCAGCTAATTCTGAACATCTATGTAGGAATAGGAAACACACCTATTCTATTAATGTGCAGGTGGTTTGTAATTGTGCACAATTTAGCACTGCACCACTGGCTAAATAAAATAGAAACAGACAGTATACATTTGGCTTATAGGCTACTCATGATCATATGAATTAGTGGTATAGTGCAAAATGTGTTGCTGGTCCCTTGAAATTCATATTAACGAGCACTGACTGTCCAGCTGTAAGTAACATAACTTGTCAATGCGGCACCATGATCTACTTTGTGTTAATTGTTTAGGCTACTAAGTAGGCCGTGTTAAAAATAATAATCATAATAATAAAAAAGCTTAAATTTAAATGAATCTTGTATTCACATTGTAATTCTTGTATTCACAGTGCAGCACCATGATTTATTTTGTGCTACCGGTAGCCTACAGGCTGAAGTAAAAAGAAAATGCACCAAATATTCATTTGATTTTACTACTATACTGTATAGGCCTACTGAAAAGATCTATATTTTTACATAATGTAATGTGTAGCCTACCCAAAACACATTGGTGTTATTTTGAACAGCTTTTTGATACAAACACTTTTATTTGGGGGTGAAGGTGGGGGCCCCCACTATAGAATCTGATGGGATTAAACTGATGGCCTTTTAACATTTATTTGAAAAAATGTTGCACGACTTTCGCAATGCTAGAGATCTCACAACAACATATTAACAACTCTCTTTATTAACATATTTTCTCTTAGTACATACGACAAAAATGTGTACTTTGCGAGAACTGTCACAATGAAAATGCAAATTGCGGTATTTTAAACTTTAAAACACCGGCATTATGTAAATACAATTAAAACAAGCAAAGGCTGGCCTTCTGGAATCAAGCATGCCTTCTGGGATGGGGAGTTAAAGCTAAAAGCATTACAATTTTTCAATCAGACCTGGGTTCAATTACAACTGTAATTGTGCAATTCATAATTAATTATTAATTATTAAGTTGAACCTGGGCACACCTGCATATATTGTAATTATTCCACATAATTGATCAAATACTGTTCAATTTTGCAATTTTGTATTTTCAACCACTTTCGGTGACCCGATTTGTTTGAAAACAATAACAGTTATGCAATATGTTTCTGTATTTGTAGCTGTGATTATTACTTGGTTATTTAGAATATATTAAGGTGTGTAGTGTGTTACTTTTTAGTGTAATTTTAATTCTAATTATTGCAGCATAACTGTAACTTGTATTCAACAAAATAGCATTGTAATTGTAATTTGAGGCAAACAATTCTACTGTAATTGTAATTATAATCAACCCCAAGTCTGCCTTCACTGTCTTTCAATGAATTAATATAGATGTTCTAATGTTATGAACAGACTTCTTTATGAGATCTTTCTACATTAATTGGTATTATGAATAAGTATGCCATGAATAAGATACTACATATCACTTTCAGACAACAAGCAACACCGCATTGCTTTTTGTGCATTTGTATCTGTCATGTAGAATACAATTCCAACAGATCATGACTCTTACTATAAAGTAGCAAATTCATCAATATACACTAGTTCAGAATCTAATAATTGGAGCTGCCCTGTGATTATCCTTATTTTTAATATCTACAGTATTGAACACAGTTTCTAGATCACTGATTCAAATGTTAGACTGACAGCCGAGATTTTTTGCTGGTATACTTGATACCACACAATGGAATGGTTTGTCAAGATTAAAGGGCTTATAAATCTGATTAATGTTGTATTTTAACTTTAGTTAAAGTTTTGCTTTTCCCTGTTGAAATACATTCTTTATGTAATCATAAACAGAATGTTTATGAATCACCTTGTACGTTTCAGAACTTTATTAACTCAACATATGTTAACAAGCTTTTAACTAACTATACAGTGTGAAATCACCAATGTAGGCACTATATTTCAGCAGGTTGTATGGTATTCTGTACAGCATATTTTAGTATTCATTATGCTCAGGAGTGTAGCATATAACAGACATAACACGATGGTGTTTAGGAGGGACTAAGAGAAGCCACTGCATTAGTTAAACCAGCATACACTGCCAAACCGACAGTTAGCAGCAACAAGTAAAATGAAAGCTGATTCACCCTCTACACTTTCCCTCCAGGTGTCACTAACATGCAATGGAATTAGAGGAGTCATACAAATTAACCCTGAAATGTTACCCTAAAATGAGGAAGGAAATGAACACGACTGATATGCTTGTTTTACTGCAGGCCTTGGTTTGCTCTGTAAATGTTTAAATCCCATTCACCCCACACAGTGAAAAAAGAGAATAACTAGGTAAGTAAAAATTAGTTCCATCTGGGGATCCAAGACATGAATTCTAAACTAGACCAGTAGAGCTGTGAGCCAACCAAGCGAGCCATAAATTCTAGCGGTGCCTACTGAAATCCTCAGCAATAAGGGGCAAACAGGGTTATGTTTATAAAGAAGTATATTTAGCGAATTATATGGTAGCCAATCAGTATGAAACAATTCTTTATAAAAAGATGATCCATATTGCAAAGTGGAGAACTAGCAGAACTGTGTCCCAATGAGTGTTGGAAGACTGATGTCTGTATTGTTCAAATACAAAGGATTCAATAATACAGCATTTCTGGCGCCTCCTCAAGCAGTGAGGTCAATTGTAATTTTAGATATTAATAAAATAAACAATGAACTGGCTTTTGAAAACAGTTTTCATTTAACTTAAACATATCTAAAATGAAAACACTCCAAAAACATGTTTTTAAATGTTTAAAAAGACTTTTTAACGCACCAGAATTAGCTTCTTGTTTTTTTTTTAAGCGCCTGTCAGTCCTAAGCTTTCATAATAAAGATCGGCCATTTATTTTTATTAAACCAGTTACACTTTACTCCAAAGTGATTGGCAGTTTAAAATGGGAGGATCTAAGTTTTATGCAAAGAAGCAGTCCTCCTAAAAACCGGGCACCTCTCTGTCTGACACGTGGGGTGTTGTCATTCTGTAGACGTGGCACCGATGCAGCCGCAGGTGAGCCGTGTCAGCTGTGCTCTAAGTCCATCCAACAAATATGTAAATGAGTCAATTTTAAAGGGTTGTGATTGATCAACTGTATATCGAAACCTAGTTATTTTTGGCATACACAAAAAAGGGCATATTTGACTTGTAAACAAATAAATTATATATATATATATATATATATATATATATATATATATATATATATATATATATATATATATATATATATATATATACATTGTTTTGTTTGTAATACATCATAGGTGTTATATATCCATGATATCGGTAATTCACATTTTGGCTTAATACAATAAGTCGCTGAAAAAAATAGTAAACAAACCATGGGCCATTTTCATTGACCATGCTTAACTAATCTTAGATTACATAAAATAACATTCAATAGTCAAGGTTAAGGATAATCAGGATCTGTGAAAATGGCTGTGTAACAGGGAGAGATCTGTGCTGACTCTGCTGGCGTGTTCACGGGCTGCAGGAAGAGGGCGGCAGTCATCCAACAACCGCCTGTGAGTCATGGCAGTGACATGGGGAGGTGGGAAAGTGGGTGTGTGGACTTTCCCACTCTCTGAATGGCTGAGAGGCGCGTCTTGGGAGATTGTTAGCCCTATAAATTGACGCTCTGTTGTTTCCTCAGATCTGCCCTTTTAAACGCGTAGAGTGCGCGGAAACGCTGGTCCACGACCGAACGGGACGGAACGGAGGTTCAGAGCGAGACAGTGAGGGAGGGGAACCCTTGGGCAGATCCCTGAATAAGAATAGCTGAGCAGGCTAGGTAGCCGGCAGCGTAGGACGGTGATCCGGGTTGCACGGGCAGCGGCGACCGGGATATTGCTGCAAAGTGCAGCACCTTTTCTTTGTAGTTTTGTTACTGTTTTATTTTTCCTGTTTCTTTGTGCCTTCAATTTTTAAATACTAATATCAAATACTAATAAAATACTAATTTGACATTATCTTCTATGTATATTCAGGTTAATAGTTCAAAGATGTTTATGTTTTTGAGACACAGCCCTATCAAATCATGTTTTTTGTTTTTTAAATGTTTGAAGAAGGTTACGATTTCGAAAAACCGCCCCAAAGTTTTCAATTGTGTTGTTTTTAATGTTCTGATTGGGGTATTTTTTCCAGACAAAGGGGATAAAGAAGTCAAAGAGTACTGTGTATATTTTAAAAAGTTTTGAGTGTGTACTATATTGTTCCTTTTGTTGCCAGTCCAAAATAAAGAGCTTATTCCCCGGTAACACGGACATGACACAACGGCTAATGGCGCCAAGTGGGCTGACTAAATCTGAAAGCACATCACATATTCTTACCCCACTATCTCCAAGGCCACAAAGGGATGGGTAAAATTTTTTAAGTGTGTACTATATTGTTCCTTTTGTGGCCCTGTCCAAAATAAAGAGTGTACCCCCTGGTGCCGCGGAATATGACACAGAGGCTAAGTGTAAACGGCAATATACGCTCGTCTTAAAAAGAATCACCTATTATATAATAAAATCGACTTCGTTTTTATGGGTGTTTGTGTGCAGTTTGTAATCAAGGCTACTGTTAAAATAAAAAAGAAAATCTTATTTCATGGGGTTGATTTTACATTTTTAGTAATTAAGATATTTTTTAATATGGCACGTTTCGTTGTGTTGCGATTTTAGACCTTAGCAAAACAAAATGAACTCAAACATACGTAAATAGTTTGATACGCACCTGTAGTTGATATGATTATATATGAATATATAATTATATATTTTGATTCATGATAACTCTGATAATCTTAAAACGATTTCAAAATGGCTGCATTCCTGTGTTCGCCGGTCATACCTCAAGACACACCTCTGCAAACAAAATTCAGTCCCGAAGCTTATTTTATATATATATATATATATATATATATATATATATATATATATATATATATACACACACACACCACCCACTCGATATATCGTGGGTGTCGGGGTCCAATAAAATCCGCTATATATAGAGGGCTGCGATATAGCGAGAGACCCATAAAAAAACAAATAGGCTAACAAATACTGTACAACCACTCCCTCGTTTTATCAGGAGTGTCAGGGTCCAATATAAATCACCTACGCAACCTGCTTTTTCTCATTTTTCGGATAAAAAGCAGCACACCGTTTTAATTGGTACAGGGAGGGTAATTGCTTCTCATTAGCTTCAGTCTAAAATTAATTTTGTGAATCTCCCTCTCATTTTTCAAATGCACAAACTCTCTCAATTGAAACCATCCATTACCAACAACAATATGGAGGCTTGTTGCTAGGGAGCCCACGTCACTGCCTTGTGACTTTTGCTAGTGCATTGCTGCCACAAGTAAACACCTCGTTGGCTAAAATAAAAAAAAAAAATAAAAAAAAAGTTTCAGTAAGTAGATATTTAATTTGCTTTGTGTTATTATGCAATACGTGTGTATATGATAACAGTACGATATTAATGCTTTATTTTTTATTGTTTTGTATATTGTTGTTTGTGATTGCAGTACGAAGTAAAACAAACAGTAATTCTAAGTGCCTAAGTATATTGCAGCTAAGGCATATGCACTTAGACAGTAAAAATTGGGAGCCAGCTCCAGGACCACGATATATCCTAATCCGCAGTATAGCGAGGGCCGATATAACGAGAGGTGGGTGTATAATGTAAACAGGACATTGTTCCTTAAAATAAGGATCTATGGTAAATCCACTTCAAACAGATTAGGTATTTGTTTGATTTGTAATGAGAAAAAATTAAACAGGAAATTAAGCTTTTTGATAAATAAGGTTAACCATGGCACCAGCAAAACTCACATTTAGCGGCGCATAAAACAAATAGATTAATATAATTAACCAGTATTGTTTAACCACTACAGATGGTATCACCAGTAAAAGTATAATTTCCTTTAACAGAAAACCTTAAAATTGAAAACAGCAGGTTAGAGAGGGTAAAGATGGAAACATAAAAAGTACAGCATTACTTTATTTCCCTTACTATTTTATGGTGTTGGAAATCATACTGAGCAGTTCTGGTTTTCTGTTTTTCCAAATTAAGTTATTATCCTTTAATTGATGCTATTTAAAGACATAACAGTAAACATTTCTTCAGCAGATCATCAAAGGAGACACTGCCTACTCAAAAATTTTAAATAAATATGTTTATTTATTTATTTATTCATTTATTTATATGTAATATGTAACAATACATATATAGCTTTTATGCTGAGGCAGCCATCAAATCAAATGCTCCACTCAGTCACCACTACACGTTTGGAGGAGGCAGACATGTTCTTGTCTCCTCTGTGGTTATGACTAGCACATCTATTAGCATATTCATAGTCATATTATTCCATCTCTTCCGATGGCTTGCATGGAACACTGAGTAAAGATCTAAAAAAATATCCAAGGGTGACATGCTTCCCCTCACCTTTTTTTTCTGTTTTTACCCAATCACTGGATGTGTGCCCTCCCACACTGATGACCTTGGATACTGACAAGATTGAAAGGAATAGAGCGTGGTTTAGAAGTATGTAACGAATGCCAATAGATTGATTAATTTAAATTTGAATACATTTTTTTTTATATAATTAAGAGTACTGTTTCTGTTTATTTCTTTGAATTACTTCCAGGACTAAAGTTTGTCTGAATTGCTTCCTTTTTTATTAAATAGATACATTTCAAATCTAAATGCTATATTAATGTTGCATACAGTGTATTTTTAAACATACGCTGGCTGTGTGCAACAGTTATGTTTATTAGAGTAAACTATGATGGGCTACTGCTTGCTTTCCTCTGCTGGCAGGTTGAGAAATGCATTTAACAGCTTTGAATTAAGGTAAAATGTCAAGAAGATCCGAAAAGTGTTGTCAGTCAGAATACAATAATAAGATTCTTCTGCTGCTGGGGGCTTTAAGAAGACCCCAAGCTCTCTGCCTTTTTCTGCACACCATGCCCCCCCCATCCCCAACTCCCCCAATCCCAGTGTGGCTTTGTACAGATCAGTCATTCAATCAAGAAACTTAATTCAAACTTTCATCTTTATAAAAATAAATTCAATGATCTTGAGCTGAAAACCCCCCACAATTCAGTCCCGGGCCTCTCTCAAGCAGTGACTGTCAAATTTTGACAAATTACTGCAGGACAAGCTGACAACACTAAACGCATGTCACTTGTGATCTGATCTGGATTCCAACCTAACTATACAGAGGTGAAAGGTACGACAGGAACATTTAGCATGGGTCCCCAGCAGTTTCAAAGCCCTTATATAACAAAGATTGTAGCTGGGTCTTATTGGAACTGTATTCACAGTTAAATATGTCCCTTTAACCTTTTGAAAAACAATAGTAAGCCAATTAACTTCATGCCTAGATCTTGCTGGGAGCCACTTTAGTGCCTTATGCATTTCACAATGATGTGGATTAAAATCACAAAAGAACAAAATCTTGCCAATCTATTGAACAATGTATCGTTGGCTGATTTGGAGCCTGAATCAACAGTCAGTAAGAAAAACATAATTTGCTTGACAAATCTTTGTCCACCGTCATAGCTGAGGCATAATATATTGGTATTTAATAAATTTCAGTTGCAACAGTAGAGAAATGCAACATTTTTAGACGTTACAAAAAATGTGTAACACTTGAATTACCTAACTTTACATTAAATGTCTCCAATAACTCAGTATTTACATAGTAGTTAATTAGAAAATGCATGTATACTTTGGGGTCCCTGAGTGGCTCACCTGGTAGTCATACAGCGCAGGTTCACGTCTTGGCTGTGCAAAGTTGGCTAGTATTGGACACAGTGTACTTAATGTGTAACTCTTTTTGCACGATATAACCCTAACCCTAAGCTTTTTCTGATTTAATCGTGCAAAAAAGATGTATACATTAAGTACACTGCAACTATGCACACTAAAATTGCAATTATGTGAAAGTACACATGTATTTACTAAGAAACTACTATGTTCCTAACAGATGGGGATTTGTTTTATTTTCCAAACTGGATAATATACCTGGTTCTGAACTATTCTAAATATAAAATGCAAACAAACTGTGGCTCTCTACTTAATTTGGCAATCCTGTACCCACTTGAGCATTGATTACTCAACAAACCTAGTATAAAATTATTGCTAAAGCACTTCAGATTTAGAATAGAAAAGCTTTGGCAGCATTTAAGTCAGCGAAAACCATTGATCTCTATGCAAGCTAATAAGTGCATCTGAAGTGGACACTAAAGATTAATGCTACATAATAGACATAGTTAAAATTGAAGCAGGGCAGTCAAATGTATGCCTCTGCAATGGGAAGTAAGCAAAACCCAGCATTGGCTGTTAAAATGGTGAAGGCATATGCAGCACAGATAACGACATTCTTTCTCCTCAATGGGAAGCCAAACCAAGAGGCTGAGCGATTTAACATTCATTTTGGGACATCAAGACACACTGCTGTCCAAGTCAAAGACCTGGAGCTTCATTTTTTACTGCTGAGAGGAGAGTTGAAAGTACAGGTCCCCACATTTTTCGTGAATTGGTGGACAGTGGAGATGATGTTGTAATGACCAGGAACACTTCAATATACAGGGTGTTTAGAAAGTAAGTTTACCACATCAACGCACCATATCTCACAGACGGTAGGGCATAGGAAGGTGAAATTGCATAAGGTTGTTAAGGGAACCATGGGGATACAAATGCCACAGTTATAAAGCTTTGTCACTAGGGGGCACCACTATGACCTACATCTGAAGATCACAAGTGTTCAATATGTGCTCCTCCATGATCCAGAATGAATTGCATTTGTGTGACAATGGACATTACGGCAGCATTACAATCTCATGATTGGTATGCTGACCACCTCCCGGACAATGACATCCTTGAGGTCAGGAATTGTGAGAGGGTTCCCTTGGTATACGCATGACTTCAGGTACCTCCATAACCGGAACTTCGCTGGTGTAAGGTCTGGTGAACGAGGTGGCCATTCACAAAATGAATCTTTCCTGAAAGTGCGTCTGCAAGACGCACTTCACCTGGTTACCAATATGCAGATGGGGCACCATCCTACATTAAGACTGTAGTGTTTATTGCATTTCATTGCTGCAGCATAGGAATGACATGAGCTGTCAGCATAGTGTGGTATCATGCAGCACATTTGAGGTCCCCTTGCTGATGGCTCTTCAAAAAAGAACAGTCCAATAACAAAGTTAGCTTTAAACCCACACCACACTGTCACTTTAACATGTAGGGGTCTTTCAAACGTTGCTTGTGTATTAGTCTCCGACCAGATAACACATTTGCGCGTATTCACACTTCCAGACAGGGTGAAGTGCGCTTCATCCTTCCACAGGATATTAGCAGGCCACTGGTCATCCAATTTCAGTCGTGTTGCTGAAATTGGATGCAAAATCGACACGTCTGATGAAATCCGTCTCCTCCAATGCTTGAACACGTTGCAGCTTGTGTGGAAACATCCGCAGAGTTGAACGAACAGTTCAATTGGGCAAATCCAGGCGGTGGATGACAGCACACGAGCTTGTGCTGAGTTGTTCTGCTACAGCATGGCTGATCTCATCGACAACTTCGGTTGGTGTCGGGGGTCTGCCGCTATGAGGCTTATCACAAGTGAAACTTGTTTCCTTAAATATTTTGATTAACTTGTGAACAGCAACTCTTGAGCATGGCCTGTTGCGGATGCTATGCACTCTATGGTATTGACTGAGAGAAAAATTCTGCATTGCAAAGTAAACAATCAGACCATGCTGTTTTGGAGGTCTTTATGTTGTTTCCATAGAGTTATGGGAAGACATGGCCCAATACTAAACACATAGCCAGACAGAGACATGCTTTTGTAAAGGCCTAGGAATGTGTGAAAGTGTAAAAAGTTACCAGGAAACCAAAAAAAATTACAGAGTAACACTCAAGAGTATACTTTAACTCTATTTTCATTCCCTTACCAACTTGCTCTTTCTACAGTAGGTCACCATATGTACTACACCCAGGTAATCCTGCATACATGGACATTTTATTGCAGGGATCCTTACAAACATGGCACACAGATGAACTAATAAAAACCACGGACGCGCAAGATGATTCCTGACTGCTCCACCAGCAACAGCTCGCCAGAACAGGGGAGTTAACCGAGTTCTTTGCAACATCATTTTTAAAGGCCTGTCTAATGGCTCTCTTATTCTGAGAGGGTGCTTCATCAAATGGGCTGGCAGGACAGGTGAAAACATTAAACAAGAGCACCTACTTGCTTAGCAACTGATTTATTTTTTTGGTTTTGAGCATGAACAAACAAAGAACCAGCTTCAACCCTTTTAACTTTGCTCATGTGTACTAAAAGTAAACAGGGTCAGAGTACGCAGGTGCCAGAGACACCACTTATCTAACTGTTTTTCTTGTCAAGACTACTTAACTGATAACAGTGTGTACTGACTGACTGATGGCCGTTCAAAGGCTTCATGAATAACATGAGGGCTTTGTGTCACTCTGATATATGCTGGCTTCCATGTTTTAAATGTGCCCTTGCAGTGTCAGAGTGATTTTAAGTATAACCAGAGACAACAAAAGTGGTCTGCAGGAGATTAATATTGAAACAAGGTATAAAAACAAACCTAATTTCAATGAAAATGCATTACAAGCAGCAAAGCTAGTGAAATGGCAACAAATCACTTTAACTACTACTGCATAAGCATCTAACGCACAATTAATAAACCTAGCAATTATAAGTATAAGCAGAATAAGCTATGTATAAGTCTTTAAATACTAACTAGTTTAATGAGTGGAATTTAATCAACTGGTTACAACTAGCATCTGGTTTTGAACTATGAGAGATTGTTAAATAAAATATTAGCATACACTGTCTTTCACAATTTACCGACCTCAATCTTACAGCACAATATGATGACTATATCATTAAAATAGTTCAGGTTTAAATAAATAACAGGGATATCTGCACTGGTGTTAAATTTTAAAAAGATTTAGGCATAGGAAAATGCTTATCACCAATTCACTGTAAACAGCATGTTCCTTTTGTGCTGATACTTGATTGCATGCTTGTGCAATGAGGCAAAACCACTCTTGTCTTAAAGATGGCTGGAATGTGATAGTGAAGCTGCTGACAAGATAATTGCTTAATTTTCTCAATACAAAGAATGGTTTAAAGTTGAAATTCCACCTAAATAAGCCCTGCAGGCTTACTGCGAAACATGATCTTTTTGCTGTATATTACTGGATAAATAAATTATTTTTGGGAGAAAAAACTAAAAATGATTTGGTTCAGTATACTGGAAAAGAGATTAACATGGTATTGGTTAATTTTTTTTCTCTTTTGAACAGAAATCTCTTTCTCATAATATCCCCACTCATCATATTACAGCAGTGTGTGTTTCAAAGCAACTGATGAACTGAGGCAGGAGTTGTATTTCTATGTTCTCCACCTGGCCTCTTCTTGTGCCTCCCCAGCAGGGATCGCTACCAACTATTTTCTTCTATTTTACTAGGCTTGCCACTGGGAACACGCCCAGAACCATTTATAAGCCAATATGTATGGTTCACATTTTCCCCATAATTACATGGCGGGACACATTGCAGGGCTTATGAACTATGGCTCCAGACTGCAGTATTATACAGAAGGTGCACTGTAGATGATCCTGTTCAGGTGGACCAATTTAGTATTATGAAGTACAAGACTAACTTAGTCTGCTTGCTCGTCCTACATTTATACAGCACATTTTAAAACAAAGACAGCTCCATTATTCTCTGAAATGACATCTGAAAATTATTGAAATGAAAAGCGAAGCCTTTTGAAGCATTTTGTTCAGTAAGGTTCGCTCGCCGATGCTGAGTCGCATGACGAGCTTCATCCTCAGTGCAAGGTACTGTAAACTCGCATAACGCAGTGTCTCAAATGAAAGGCATCACTAAAATGTAACAGAATACAAAACTATATATAATATTTTAAATTATTATATAAAATTGACAATTGCACTGTGTACGTTGTATCATTAGCTTGTGTCGTTGATACACAATATTAAGCAATTATACATTTTGGTAGACTAGAATGTAGCCTATAATTTAAATATGCTGCAACTTTTGCTTTTTTTTCTCATTTATATGTTAGCCAGCGTAGTTCAGGGGGCGTGCAGCAGGGGGCTTCCAATTTCCTGTCAATTAGTACCTATTTTCTATTTAAGCCCTGATCGCTTGCACCTTCGCTGTCTAGCGTTTCGTTTTTGTAGCAAACGCTCAGACGCCGTCTTTTCGTGCTTCACCGCTAATCTACACTTTGTTGCCTTTCACTAGAGGTCAATTTTCTGTGCAGGGCTCCCAAGATATTATCAAATATTTTCCTACCTCCTCCGGTGCTGCTTCTCATCACTCAGCTTCTCCATTCGGCTGCAGGAGCTCCAGAGTTAGTCTTTCCTGCTCTTTCCAGCCTCCAGCCCAACAACATCACCCTCCAAACTGCAGGTCATTTCTCAACTCGTCCACGTCTTTATTAGACAGACTGGCCCTCCACTAAAACCTCTAAAGCTCCTTCAACAAGACATCGACATTCCCGTCATCAGCGTTTGCCTTGCCATAATTCCTCTTTTTAATCCACCACAAAGATCTGTCAGCTGAACATTCCTTTATTCTTTGCTTGAAATCAAGCGCCCCTCCTCCGCTCCCAGAGCCAGCACAAATTACCGTTCCTTCAGAAGATCATGCCCTGGATTTCTATTGGCTACGTTCAACGTTTTAAAGACCTATCCAGTCAATTTCATACTCCATTTCAACGCGTAGCGGCTTGTGCTTTTGACTGGTCACAACATGCTCCAACAACATTGCTGTTCTGCAACTTTTCCATCGGTGCCTCTCAGTCCGTGGCTACCATGGCAACGCCCTCATTGTGTGACTGCGGGAGTGGTAAGTCGCCATGGTGACCAGGTAGCTTCATCCGATACTGCGAGCTCCGTGCCTCAGTACTGCAATCTTCTAGTTTGCTGCTGCTGAGCTTTCACAATCTGCGACATCTTTTGTGACATCTAAATACTGTGTTAACGTATTTATATACATGACGAACTGTTCTAAAACATGTAACAAAGATATTCAAATCTAAAAGAATACGCAATTGTTGTTCTACACCGACAAGGACTCTAATCACAATGACCAAATAAATTCTACCCGGCTTCACAAGCCAATGGATAATTCTAATCATAACCGCTAGATGGCAGTATAACACCACAAATTTTATACAGTCTCTAGCTGGTTTGCTATCACTGTGAAGCTCGCATGCTCCAGCTTTTCTATATATTCCTGCAGTTGTCATTCCAGGGGATTCGCAGGAGTCCACCCCCCCCCCCCCCCAACCTTTTGTAGCAACTGACGTTCTCCAATTTCAACTCTTCCCCTCTTCAAGGACCTGGTCATGAAGCAACCTTACTCAGCTGTTTTTGAGATGTTCAGCATATACCATCATAGTAACGTCCCCTGCATCACGTGCTTCCCTGCATCACGCATCCATTCCTGTGATTTATTTCTTTTCCCAGATTCGTGTTTCCTCATCTGGCGCTGCTCCTCCAATCCGACCAGCTTCATCAAAGTCATCATTTCATCAATGCGAGCATCTAGTCAGTCATGGAACGATGTCCTATGATTTATCAACATTCCAGTCAATGTCCTCCTATCACCAATAGACAATAAACTGCTCCCGAGCAATCAATAGATTTTGCAGATGCCTTGGAGCAACATATTCTTCATCCTCTCTGGTTCTGCAGCGGCCTCAGATGTCTGCAATCTTCATCTCTGCCCAAAAGCAGCCCCATCTCTGGCTCCATCTAAATCTGCCTTAACACTGAAAGACCAATATCTACTGCATTCAGCAGATCCCTACCCTCTACAGCAGACCACCACACTCTACAGATGGTAGTCCTCCATTCTCTATTGCAGATCTCTGTTC
The DNA here is from genome assembly GCF_017654505.1 of Polyodon spathula. Classification (NCBI taxonomy): domain Eukaryota; kingdom Metazoa; phylum Chordata; class Actinopteri; order Acipenseriformes; family Polyodontidae; genus Polyodon; species Polyodon spathula. The sequence continues at coordinate 59,383,958 of NC_054538.1, read as the reverse complement.
AGCAGATCTCTGCTCTCACAGCTGGGCCTCTGCACACTACTGACAGCACTCTGTTGTTTTCTTCCTCAGACCTCTGCTCTGTTCAGCAGATCCCACCCTCTACTGTTAATTGCTCCTCACTACAGCAGATCTCCACTCCCTTTTCAGATCAGCTCACTACTGCAGCTGCAAAAGTCACTCTAGTTTACTGTTTAAATCTGCAGCTGCACTTCTCCAGAGCCTACAATGCTCCAGCCTTCCTCCAATACACAGATCATGGCAGCATTCCCACAATCAAGGCTAACGCTAATCTCCATCTAATCAAAATACGGGGCACTTTCTCAGCAATCCTATTCATATCTCCGCTCATCCTCCCAAATGTTACAGCATTAATACTTGGTTTGAGACGTGGTACGAGACTGGAAATCTGTCTTGATTATGAGTTAAGGATCTCCACTATTAAGGGAATAACTGGCGTTGCGAAACCCAAATCTCTGAATGTGAGTTTACCTTTTCCATTTCAAGCAGACATGATAGTAGCAAACCGCTGATCGATCCTGTATTAACTAACACATAGAAAGGCGGCATCTCATCTCTGCCCTCATTTCTAGAATATGGGGCACAAAGGCGTCATGCTTCCCCAGTAGCCGATTCGTATTTTCATTCAGTCCAGCTGCCACCTCAGCCCTCAGTTCCAGCTCTCCTTCTGCCTCTACTTTCGGTATCCAAGTTCAGTCAGTTGGTCCCATTTGCTTCCACAACCCCCACCCAGAATCCTCAGCTTCTCCAGATGCTATTTGACTAAATCCTACTCTCAGTAACCTCCTTCAATCTGCTCAGCATTACATGTCTGCAGCCCTCCACCTTGTTCAAGAGCTCCTATTCTACAGCTTGCTCAATGTCTTCAACCCTCCGCGCCCAGATTCTAATAATCATAGCCCTTCAGTCAAAGCCTGGCTCTCATCATCCGTGCTAGGGATTCTCTCAATCTTCCTCCAGTCTCTCCATTCCAGCATTCTTCCTGACCCTCTGTGGGATTCTTAAGTGCTTTCCCCCTGCCTCACCTTCTTGTCTGTCTATATCAACATACATTCTCCATTTGCTAATTTCCACTCTTCTGAAAAGCCGCTTCTCCCCCTACAATGATTTACCCATGGAGATCAACTGCCTCTTGGCCGCCTTCCATGCTTACTCCATCACTTGGCTGCATACCTCAAGATGGATCAATTCAACATGGTCGGTCCACTCACCCGTCAAGTATCAAGTACCCTCTCCCCCTTTTCAAGGTATCTCCCCAGCAGGAACCCCCCGCACCCCCTCCTCCGACCATCTGTTCATTGATTCCTCTCACTACTATCATCACTCGCCTCGCCGTTGAGCAGACCTCCCTCCATTCCTCCACCCTTGCCTCTGAGCAGGCCTCCTCTCCACCCTTGTCTCATGAGTAGGCCTCCCTTCTTGACTCCACCGTCACCTCCGAGCAAGCCTCCCACCTCGACCCCTCCCTCTCCTCCAGAGCAGGCCTGCCTCATCTCCTCCAGGCTCGCCTCCGAGCAGACCTCCCTCCTCTCCACCCTCGCCTCAGAGCAGACCGCCCTCCTCGACTCCACCCTCGCCTCTGAGCAGACCTTTTCCTTTCCACCTTTGCCTCCGAGCAGGCCTTCCTCCTCTCCACCCTCCCCTCCAGAGCAGGCCTCCCTGCTCGCCTCCTTGCATGGCTCCCTCCTCTCCACCCTCGCCTCTGAGAAGGCCTCACTCCTCGACTCCACCCTCGTCTCCGAGCAGACCTCCCTCCTCTACACCCTGGCCTTCTCGCAAGCCTCCCTCCTCTCCACCCTCACCTCCTGAGCAGGCCTCCCTCCTCGACTCTACCCTTCCTCCCAGCCTGATCACGAATGTGGGGGAGCTGGTCCTCCTCTGCAGTGGATTCCTACATTCATTCATCCTTCCTTGATATAGTTGCTGCTCCTTCTAAAAATGCTAGCATGCCCGGAGTGGGGGCTACCTGTCTGCCGGGGCCACTAGAGGTTTTCCCCTAATCAGCCTCAAGGGGTTTTTTCCTCTCCACTGAGCAGCAGGTATACACATAGTCATATCCCACTAAATTACTAACAATCCTCCTGTTTGTCCCGTTTGTCCTTCTAGTCTTTTGTTTGTTTGTCCCATACTAACCTCTATACCTTGTTCTTATCTCAGGTCCCAGGCAGCGTGAAGTCTCGGCCAACTGGGGGTCTAACGAGTGCCCCTTTACAGAAGTCTCAGATGCTGGGTACCTCTCCCTCTCTATCTCCTTTCGTGTCCCGGTCTTCCGGGACCGTCTTTCTCTGAGGGGCAGCTCCCCGAGTCATAACCCTCATGTGTGTTTTCGGTTGCTAGGTCCTTTGGCCCTGGGTTGTGTCGGCATCGCTGCCCTCAGTCAGTGACCACTTTCTGTATCCTGTCTTCGGTTGCTGGGTCCTTCGCCCCTGGGTTGTGTTGGCATTGCCGCCCTCAGTCAGTGACCACCTTCTTTCCTAGCTTCCATGTCCAGCTTCGCTGGTCTGCTACTAGAGTGGGCCTCGCCTGCTCTTCTATCCTAGGTCCGGTCCTTTCTAGCCTGCACTCTGTCCTACTTACCGCTCCCTTCTGCTTCTTCTGCCCTATCCCTACTCCCCAGCTCACGCCCCATGAACTCCCTTATTAAAAAAGTAGTATACTGTAAGTATGCCTGGGTCAAAATATTACGGTTTTACTGTTAATGCTATAATATTTTACTTTCAGTATGCCAATATTTTCATGAAGGTTGTCACATATTGCCCAGCAATTTTTAATTTATTAATTAATTAAATAATTTATTTTTATCTTCCCGGTCGCTTGTGACATAGCCTGGATTCGAACCCGAGATCTCCATGGAGCATCCTGCATACCACGTGGATACCAGTATTTTTTTAAAGCCAGAGACAAGTTGAATAGTTTCCGAATAACATTTCAAGTCACGTGATCCTTATCACGTGTCTTGAGCTGGTGGGCAGGCAAGCCTTTCCTCTGATTCATTTAAAACGGTTTCAGACCTTAAAATAGTTTAGTTTGCTTTTTAAAAAAAAAATGGTGAACACTTGTGTAGTTACTGGCTGTTGCAGTAGGCACAAACGAGACAACGTTTCGTTTCATAGATTGCCGAGGGTCATACAATTGCAGGGAGAATAAATAAAAGACATAATGCAACGAAGATTAGGCAAGTAGCTAGCTAATATATCAAAGGCAGACCTATTTGTCCTCAGAGTATGTTCACGACATTTCAGTTTAGGTTTGTTACTCTTACAACATTACTGAATAGTAGTTAACAGTAGTTATTTGAAATGTACTGTTCCAGAAATACAATATAAATACATTACACTAATATAAGAATGTAAATTGAGCAACATATATATTTTTAATGATTAAATACCTCAATAAAGTAGTATTTTTTTTTTTTTATAAATACCTCAATATATTAATAATTTGTTGATTTTGTAACAAGCAGAATGCAGTGTTATCGCAAAGATGATTAGAAAAGATAATATTCTACAGTGCCTATAGAAAGTCAATTTTTCACATTTTGTTGTGTCAGCGCCTCAAAGTTTCATGAATGTAAATGAGGATTTTTTTTCCACACACCATACTCCACACCGTTAAGGGGGAAAAAGGTTTTATTGAGAAAAAAAATACATATTAAAAATACATAACTGAAAGATCATAATTGGACAAGGCAACAATGGTTCTTTGTTGAAAATCGGTAAGTATTGAGCATATTAAATACTTTACGACTCGAGAAAATAACTGTAGCAAATGCTATCCAGTTAGTGGATAAACTGATCTAGGAATAGAATATAACTTCCTGTTTGAGAGTGTGTAAGAAATGTATTTTGTTTGTTGAAATGTGCAACTCGGAAGAGTTGCCTCGTAAATGCAAAGAATTTGATCATTGCCCCATTTCTGAGTTAATTTAAATATATAATCAATTGAGGTTGATAACATATTAGTTTGGTACACCACATCTAAACTAAATTAACACAGTAAAACTAATTTGCTAAATTAGGTACTGGAATGTTGTACTCCATTCTGAACGGGAAGCTGAATTAATTCTTGTGCATATTGATATGAATAACAATGAGAAATGGGTATTGAAAATACTAATGCAAAGTAGACACTTTGTGTGATCGGCCATAATTAATATTAATATATTGACCAAGTATGCTAATGCTAAGAACTGGATACTATTCATGCATATCTTTAACCAATAGGCTTGCCTTTCTGTATTAGATTATTTGTGCACCCCTTTTAATTCTTAAATAAACTATTGTTTTATATTTCTGACACATTGTGTGAATGTAGGTTATTGTCAAGAAAATCCAATTTCTACATGATCCAGAACTTAAAAATGGTATGTCTCATTTCTTGCATTTTGATGTCCCTGAGAGAGCGAATAGAGACTAATTTATATTTAAATAAATTGTATACCTAATTCGTTACACTCCTATACTCCCTCCACCCCAGAAAAACCTCTGTTCTCTATCCTCCTCTGTCTTTTCCTCTGCTGCTCTCACACATCTTCCCTTTATCGACTAATTCTTCCAACTCTCTGTAAATTCGACTACTTTCACCCTCTTCTCCTGCCTAGACTCCCTTTACCCCCTAGCCTCTTGACCTCCCCGCCCTTTCCCTCCCCTCCCCTCCCCAGCCCTGGCTCTCCTCCATGCTCTTCTCAGCTTGTACTAAACCGTGCTCTGCTGAAAATAACAGAAGAAAACTAAACTCTCTGCTGCATTGGATCTCTATCGCTTCTCTTCTGCACTCACCTAAAATACATCCAATGCATGTATGGATTGAACAGAATTTTCTTGTTTTTCTCATACTGTGTCATACCTTGATAATCCTACTAATGAGAAGCCTTTATACTTGGCACGGATAAGATGACTAACCTTGTCATCTAATCACATGAAATGAATGCATGATCAGATTGCAAAGTTTCCCGCTGTGTAGAGAGCACTTAATTGATCTCCAGGTGTTAAATTAAGTTGTATTTCTTTACTATTATTATTTGTGGTGTTTTTATCATATTTAAAATCCAGTTTTCTAAGGTAACACCCAGTTAACTAAAAGCATCTCTCTGTAGAACACACAATGCACAAGATGAGGTGTCTAATTGATTTTTATTTTAAAGGTCCTTAAATACACAACTCTAATACCCACTCTAAAAAAGAAAAAAAAAAGCCTTTCAACCAAAACCACATTTACATAATAATAAGGTTGTAATTTATTTAGAGTTTTCTTATTTAACTGTTCCTCATTTTCAACCTGCTCTATATACATGTTGTTTGAAGGTAATACTTCAATACTAGTGTTCTTCACTGTGAGTCAGAGCTTATCGACATGCATGGGAGCAACATCAAACCCACTGAATACCTCAGTGTTAAATTAAATATGCTTCTCAAATGGTGCTCAGAAGGCAACTCTATAGAAAAGCGAACAAAAAAAAACCCTAAAAATGACAGTTTCACACTGTGCGTTTAGGTGTCCTTGAATCTACTAGGAGCATTTTAATAAATGTAAGCATGACATGCAGCGCATTCATGTCACCCCAAAGGTACTCGACAAGGCTTGTTTCAAAATTAGCATTGTAAAGATGCAGTAATCTTATAGCAACCTACTGTTAGGTGAAATCACAGAAAATAGTAAAGAGTGGGTAATTATCTGACTGTTACAGGCTGGTAACAACTCAATGCAAACTGGCACAAGCTAAAAGCAAATAACCAACAATTTCTTGTGATTAGGAAGATACTGTACAACATATCTTACATCTAAACAGTACTGAATTAACTACAAAACAAAAGATGCCAAATAGCAGTTCAAGTTAAACATTGTTTTGTTTATTCCTGAAATATATAGTTGTGGCAATGTTGCCTCGCCCATGGGTGTATTTCATGTTATATGTTGCGTATTGTGTGTTAATATTGGTGTATAGTCATTGGTACATGGTATATAATATGGGTTACAAGCACGAGTGTTTAAAACTTACATTTGTATTTAGGTACAAGGATTGCACAGCACTTCACGTGCAGGTAAAATGTAATAATATGTGAGCACGGGAAATTGCACTTCATTAATTCATGTGCAGTTGTACTGAGACTCCAATTGAATGATTGATTAGCAATCGAATCTCGGTACAGCTCCATAAAAGCAATATGTTTTCACTCACTCGGAGTTGAGAGTTAGGTGTGTTGGGAATGGGTGAGAGAGAGAAGATTTATTACGATTACAATTGCTATTGCGTGCTGGAAGTGCCAGCATGGTACTTGTGTTCTGTTTGTCCACCGTTTGTCTGTCTGTCTATTTGTTTTGGCACATGCGCTGTTTATTTTGTAACAATGTTTGTGTTTTGTTCAACCTTTTATTTTCTGTATGTTTATTAAATAAGCAAAACAGTGCGATTCATTCACCATTTCACCTCGCTGTGCTGTGTGTTCCTTTCTGGTCTGACGTCACCATTAAAGCCAGCTTGTTCGCACGTGGTGTTAGACGTGAGATAACAGTGCCTTCAAGATGCAGACCAGAAACGGTACTGTGGGTGAGAAAAAACTACAGGACTGTTTAAAAAAAATGGGAAAAAGCAGCCAGAAGAAGAAGCAACAGCAACAGAGCAAAGGGGGAAAGGAGGAAGCAGGGTTGTGGTGTTTCACATGTGGCAAAACCTGTCACATCACCAGGCACTGCTCTGTCCATGTAGAGCTGCTGGCATTGGACCGAAAGATGGGATGGAGGGAAGACACAGAGGAGTGGTTCCGCTGGAGGGCTAGAAAGCCAGGACCCAACTGGCTACTGTCACCATTGTGCCCCCTCTGCGAGGGTAAGCATTACTTTGAAACCTGTCCCTTCCGCAGCTATGAGGAGGAGGAGGATGAGGATCCCAGTCATCCTACACCTAATCCTATGCTTCGGTGGGAGGAGCCTGAACGTCCTAAGCCCAAGAGGGGGAAGTCGGTGCGTCCACAGCCCAAGAAGGAGGAATCGGTGCGTCCACAGCCCAAAGAGGGGGGGTCAGTGTTTATTAAATACGCACAACACGTGTTTCATTCAGCATTTCACCTTGCAGTGCTGTGCGTTCCTTTCTGGTCTGACGTCACCACTAAAGCCAGCTTGTTCACAATAGTACGTACAGTTGTCAATGCATTTTATTTCTTGTTTTCTTTTTTTTCCATTCCTTGCCATTGCCGTTTCTTCACAGTAAACAGTTTACTTATGACTTTTTGTAGCCGAACAAGTAAACGAAAACTGAAATTTAACTTTAAACACTTCAAATAAAACAAACATGGAAATGGCGTTAAAAAGTGAAGGGGGAAAAAAGTCACTCTTTTGGATCCGTTTGAGAAAACCTAGGCAAATTCAGCGTTGATTGCGTATATCTATTATATAATAGCATATATTATATATATATATATATATCTATATATACATGTGGTATATATTCTAGTTCACTTGTATCATTTCAAAAGTTGGTCACCCAGTTTATTCGAGGCAAAGTCTTGAGTGTAGTGGTGTTTGAGCAGTCTCTAAATCTGACCTCCTTTTCTTCCCCTCCTCTGATCTCTATCTCAATTCCTCTGGAATCTACCATGCTCTCTCCCTCCTCCTCAGCCAAGAGCTGGCTGGCCTCCCTGCATTTGCCAACCATCCGTTCCAGCTCATCCAGAACTCGCCTAGTGTTCTCTCTGCCTCGCTTCTCCCACGCTACTCCACTGCTCCACTCACTCCACTGGCTCCTAATCAACACTTGCATCCAGTTCAAGACTCTTGTACTCACCTATCGATGCCTTGACCAGACTCCACCCAGTTACCTCCAGACCCTCATCTCTCCCTACACCCCCACCCAACAGCTCTGCTCCGCCTGCACTAGACTACCGGCCTCCAAAGATCTTCTTCTCCCAAACCGTTAGTCCGATTGAAACAAACCCAACAGCACACATGATCGAATTGTGGTTGTCTTTAAAGGGTGTTAAAGGGAAGTTGCTACAATAAAAAACATGGCGGCCATGTTGGATGACATCATCAACTTACAAAACTGGTTAATAACTCCTTGTAGAGTGCAGATAGGGCCATGGTTATAGTAACCATGGATGCTCTACAAAAAATGTCATTGCCCATGACCTTTAACCTCTCCCAAAGGTCAAATGTAAAACTGGCTTATAACTCCTATGAAAGTGCAGATAGGGTCACGGTAACGAAGGAACACTTATAGTAACACATGCATGCATTCTGCATTATTTGCTAAAGTGTTTGGTACTGGTACTGGCATTCTATACTATTTGCTAAAGTTTTTGGTACTGGTACTGGCATTCTGTACTATTTGTTAAAGTTTTTGGTACTGGCACTGTTACTAGTACTGGTACTGGAATCTATAAAGTTGCTGCCAACTCTAGTTATTATTATTATTTCAGGGTTAAGGCTTATTTTAATTAGTATGCCTTTTTGGCTAGATATATTTTATTTGCTATCATAGGTGCATTTGGATTTGTCGAGAGCTTACAGAGGGCTAGAAGTACACCGATCTTTCAACTGTTGTACCTTCGTAAATACATTCAATGCTGATTTTGATGTATGGATTGAACAGAATGTTTTTGTTTTTCTCATACTGTGTCATACCTTGATAATCCAACTAATGAAAACCCTTTATACTTGGCACGGATAAGATGGCTAACCTCATTGTCTAATCACATGAAGGGGATGCATGTTCAGACTGCAATGTTTCCCAGTGTGTACAGAGCATTAATTGATCTCCAGGTGTTAAATGAATTTGTATTTCTTTACTATTATTATTTGTGGTGTTTTTATCATATTTTAAATTCAGTTTTCTAAGGTAAGACCCAGGTAACTAAAAGCATCTCACTGTAGAATACCAAATGCACATGATCAGGTGACTAACTGATTTTTATTTTAAAGGTCCTTAAATACACAACTCTAATTTTCAACCTGCTCTATATACATGTTGTTTGAAGGTAATACTTCAATACTAGTGTTCTTCACTGTGAGTCAGAGCTTATCGACATGCATGGGAGCAACATCAAACCCACTGAATACCTCAGTGTTAAATTAAATATGCTTCTCAAATGGTGCTCAGAAGGCAACTCTATAGAAAAACTAACAAAAAAAAACCCCCTAAAAATGACAGTTTCACACTGCGCGTTTAGGTGTCCTTGAATCTACTAGGAGCATTTTAATAAATGTAAGCATGACATGCAGCGCATTCATGTCACCCCAAAGGTACTCGACAAGGCTTGTTCCAAAATTAGCATTGTAAAGATGCAGTAATCTTATAGCAACCTACTGTTAGGTGAAATCACAGAAAATAGTAAAGAGTGGGTAATTATCTGACTGTTACAGGCTGGTAACAACTCAATGCAAACTGGCACAAGCTAATAGGAAATAACCAACAATTTTTGTGATTAGGAAGGTACTGTACAACATACCTTACATAAAAAACATTATTGAATTAATTACAAAAGAAAGGACGCCAAATAGCAGTTCAAGTTAAACATTGTTTTGTTTATTCCCAAAATAAATAGTACATAAAGTTGAGACCACATTTTAATTATTTTTTTCATTCCTTGCCATTGCCATTCCTTCACAGTAAACAGTGTCTATAGACACGTTTTCATAAAGTAAAAACATGAGGTTTGCTTGTGCCTTTTTGCAGCTGAACAAGCAAACGTAAACTGAAATTTAACTTTAAACACTTAAAATAAAATAAATGGCGATGTAAAGTGAAGGGGAAAACAACTCACCGTTTTGGTTCTTGTTTATCATATTCCACATAACAGAAAGACGTGACACAATACATATAATATATACAGTCTATATAAAAATCACTACATCACATTTTCAGGAAGCTGGATACTGTTTAGCGAGGCATTTCAAAATGACGTGCTTGTCATTTTTGTCCCAGGTGGTTTTCCATTGAGATCACTATGCATACACATGCATAATCTGGTTTGTTTACTTTTTGCTGTCTAAAACTTTTAAATAGAGGCTCAAGAGCTGTGTTGATCCTATGTTTTATTTTTTTATGTATATTAAATCTCACGTATCACACAGAGCTCTTTTTCATTTGCCATTTTTTGGAACTGCAAATTCTGGTAAGACGGTAAATACATGCAAGGTATTTTTGTCATTTGTAGCGAATACAAACATGATTTTTGTATTTTTGTGTCCGAATACATGTCAAAAAATATTCTTTTGAATATTCAGACATTGGTCCCACCACTAAAAACAATTCAATTTTTATGATGGCACCGCTATCCTTTAGTGGCTTTTTACAATATAAAAATAAATAAATGCATAAATACATAATTAAATATGCACAAAATTCCAATTGCCCATATTTATTGTATTTTTGTTTATTTTTGTTTATTTTGGTAATGTTTAAAAGTCATAGGGTTAGCAGAGCCATCATTTAAATGTAAACCTAGGGCTTTGAAATCATGAAAACAGATTCCTTTAATTTTCTGCCTGAGGCACACTGCTTACTCTCCGAAAGAATATCTTGTCTCGACTCCAATAAACATAAAAGTGTGGTATGACACTCCTGGACCTCTCAATGTAACACATGGGTACTTAAAAATGTAATGTGAATCCAGCATAGACTCCCCAGAGAGCCTCCAATAGCCTGTATCTGTTTTGTTTTTTTTATTTCTAAAAATATTTTTTTTCCTTGTGTAACAGGTTGCAGGGTAGAAGGTCACATAGCTTGAAGGAATTTATTAATTTAGCTAATGGAATCATTTTTTAAAAAAATCCCTTAAAAGGGGATGAATCAGCTTTAGCCTTGTCAAGTCTGTACCGTTCATCTTGTGTTGACCTCTTGGCTACTTCTGCACCTGCTCTGAAAAAAATATACAGGAAACAGCATCATTTACAGAACCTCCTTTGTCCCTGTGTATACTTGATTGTTTCCAGTTGACAAAACAATAGACTTGAAGGAACATGTGAACACTGTTAAGCTAATCAGGAGATAATGATTTAATGAAAAACTAAGATTGGGACTATCATGGAAAAGTGATTATATTCATCTGCAAGCAAGCAGGACATGGGCCATTCGGAAAAGGTGATTTGGCTTAATTAAAAATCCTTACAAGTGCAATGTTCATTAACTCAGTCTTCAATTCCCCACAAATCAGGCAATTAAAATGAAACACACTGGAATTCAACAGTGCAAATGATTCAGCCATGTTAAGTTATTCAATACAAAACATGTTTCTGATTAATATTTGTTGAAAATCCACTTGCTCCATAAGATTAGTCAATTGTCCAACAAACCTAAAAAGCCCTGTTAGAGTGCTGCAGCCGATCCCCCCCCAACACATTGTCATGGCAGCGGACCTCATACACCTAGATGATGGATGTTTCTTGTGTTACCTGTAGAGAGTTGTATGTTGTTTGTCTTACCTGATGATGACTGCCTGTGGTTGCTTGTGTTGCCTTGCCCTCTGCTGTTTGTCCTTTTTGAGAATATATAGTTAGATAGAAGATACCTATTATTGTGGTATGTAGAGAACTATAAATAAAAGTGGCTATATTTGTAAATATACGTTTTTCTAAGTATTATATTCCAAGCAATGTTGTCTTGATGACTATATTGTAACATACAGTATTGGCACCTGTCTTTATATAACTAAGGCAGAACACCTCTATATGAATTTCCCAGATACTGTACTATGTTTCTTTAACTATACTGTCAAAAATGCATACATCTTCATTTATTAATAAATCATATTATATGGATAAAGACACAGAACACCAGATTTAAGTATGTTCTTGGAGTGGGCGAAAAACCAAGTACAGTGGAATTCAACTATAAAATATCTGGGCTATAATGTACACCCAGCATATAACATACCTAAGGACCCAAACAAGCGATTTACTATCAGAACACATCTTTAATACGTACTCTGCTGTTGCATACTCATTGGATATTACGTACTACTATCGCATAAATGATACGTATTATATCTGTGTATTACAATACATAATACTGAAACTTACTAGCTTAAAACTAGTTCTTCTGTCAATCGTGTTCCGATTGACCGATTAACTACCAAACAGGGCTGCAGAAATCTAAAAGAGTGTTACATTTATTTTAAAGCATTTTGTATGTGAAACATAACCTCGACCATGTAGCCAGATTGAAATAGGGAGACCGGAACCAAAATGGCCCGTGGCCAAATAAGATGGCAAAGTCACAAACAAAGTCACAGTCTGTCCAACCCACATTAACATAACAAGCAGTGTCTGATATAAGCGGTGTGATTTAGACTACCCCTGTGTTGGGCACCTGTTCTTTCGTCATGGCTAGTGCTAAGAGTTCTTGTTCATCAGTCTCTCTGAAAGGAAAATCTCTATAATATTGGTGAAATGTGTGTGCAACAACTGGGTATCGCAACTTTAAAACTGATTTAATCAATACGGTCCTCTTTTTCTTAATACCAAACTGCATATTAGTTACTTGAAAAGAATACAGTAGATAACAATTTGTTATGTTTAACTTCCAAATGTTCTAAATTTGTTAAACACAGTTTTGGTCTTTTTTCCCTCAAAATGTTCTTATAAATTTATCTAAAGTACGTTTTATGTGTTGCCGTTTCTAGTCTGAATGTGGTACGTTATATCAGTTTGACGGTACATAACGAAAAACTATTCTTGCATAAGCAAAAAGTACATTTTGTGTCAACATAGAAAAAGTAAACTGAGATGACTCTTTTCAACATACAGTATCATTTTCCTGAACTATACAACTATGGAAAATTCCACACTTGACCGCCTAATGGTCATGTGAAAAAGCAGGAACACTTGAGCAGCATACTAGGGGTGTGCTTCTGTTTACAAAAACATGTAAATCACATACTAACAAACTTCAGCTGTAACCATGTAAATTCAAGAGTAAAATAGTAATGAGCAATAAATCTATAAATAAGCTTAAATGATGCTTGAATCTTAACTGCATAGACAAACTCATTGTCATGTCACCTAATGACATGTAACTGTAGCCCCTCCCAAGGACAGGTGGCCAACTATATCATGGAGGAAAATGGGGTTTGTACCCCAAGGTTTAATTATTGTATAGTCTGACTAGGCCATAGGGAATTACACCCAGAAATATTTTAGATAAAGAATTTACCAATTGTCTTTCCACAACAGCATGCAGATTCTGTAAAATAGGGTAGACCGGGTCAGTATTAAATAGACACACTTTGATACAGATTGAAAAGTAGTTAGTTGCTTACAGGAGCAAGTTGCAGCTGAGATCTGGATGGTTGTGGGGTCTCAGCAGGGCGCTAAAGTCTCAGGCCCGGATTTATGAAAGGATTGTGCATGTTTTACAATCGCAAAATGAGAGCTGAGGGTTCTGAATTTTTGGATGGGATTTATAAAATACATGCAATGGCTTAAACACGCAATTAATACATGATTTGCGGGGGCAATGTCTCTGTGCGCTTGATGCATATGTAATATTGTATATGAATATGTAATTCTGGGACATTTCTGAACGAAACCGCTAAAATTGGGAGGGGATTTTGCAAATGACGTCCATTAAATATTCTGTCTAATTTATTAAAGCTGCCGGTAATTGCGGGCCTCGTATTTAAAAACTCTGAAAAGCAGGTGTTAGTTTGCCACATTCAGATAGTAGACTATATAAAAGGCAAGGTAATGTGGGAGACTTGTCTGCAGCAAGAAGGAGACATCGTTTTCAAGGACAAAGAAACATTTAATAACATTGCAAAGAGCACATTTTTTAACCCTTCTGATCAACTCAGTTTGTAAATTGTGGTTTATAATACTGTATTGTTTTGCTTACTCCAATTTTCAATACATGTTTCACAGCTTACATGACAAAAAAGAAAGTCTGCAAATAGGGAATAAAGAATCCATGTTAAAAAGGTTCGTAGAAGCACCTAAAAAGATCTCCCCACAGTGGCAAAGTAAGGTTCTAACGAGAGCCTTTACTTCTAGAGTGTAGGCATTATTATAAGAATGGTGGAGGGGATTAAGAAAAGATGGAACGATATTCCGAGATGCACGAAAGAAAAAGTCTCATATACATGTAATACAATGAGGGCTCATCCTCCACCGTTATTTTAGTAATGCCTACAGAAATTATGTTTTCTAATATGGCATTCTGGTATTTAACAATACTGGTTCAAGCAGTATTGTTACATTCGAATTTGAAAGAAAACGGTAAAAAAAAAAATAAAGGACAGAGGGACAAACGATGCAGTTAGTTTATAGCTACAGCTAATACAGTACAGCTGGTTGTGGGCACATCTGAATAATGTAGCTATGTTATAGACCATACAGATATGTAGAGTCAGAAATACATACATACATAAGAAATAGGAGAGTTGTAACTGCATAAGAATTTAAGAGAATATAAGTCGTAGTTAAACTGAAGACTGTTCATAAGAAGCTGCATGGAGTTATTGATATTGAACATATTACTGTACAATGGAAGGAATTTCCACCCATTTGACTGCCATGGATGTAAGTAAATAAAACGTATTGTTTCTGAAGTTTGAAAAGTCTATACACCTGGAATTATTCTATACGAAATAAGAAGCTGAACTAATATGCTAAGCGCAGTAACTGGATGATGCGTCGTAATGTATAACCTAGACTACAAACTCTGAAGCGGTACATTTGTTTATTAGGAAGTCACCACACATTCCTTTGTACTGGTGATGTATTTCAAGCTTGTCCGAGCATCCTCATCACCATGGCTAGTACCACGCTGAGGTCTTTGTGTGCCATTCATTTTCTTTTGGAATGTGTAGCCTACACAAGCAGGGTTGACCCAAACCCTCTATTTATTGTGAGAGATTTGTAATTCTCCACCACAAATTGCAGTGAGGGGTATTTTAATTGTTTGACTGCAGAATCACCTGCTTTACCCAATTAGTCTTATAAAATAGGTAGTTATTTTGACGCTGTGTGCAGCGGTACTGAACACGCACATTACACGGCTTTTTGCGGTCAGTTTTTCCCCTTTATAAAGTTGGGCCTCAGTATCCCTAAAAGCTTTATGTTGACATAAAGCAAGAATTGTTATTATTGTATTTACATTTTTAAAACCATACCACCTGAAAAAAAAAGTCAGTGTATTTCTTAATGCAAAAACCTTTTACTTAGTATTTAATGGAATTTCTTGTATTTACTGCATCTTGTCAAGAGCTTTGTGATGGTGTTCCACTATGAAAGGCGCTATATAAAATAAAGATTGATTGATTGATTAATTGGTTGATTAATAAGTTGTATTATGCAGTGAGTGAATATGTATGTGTTCTAATTCTGTGCTTCTTTGCTTTGGAGGCTACACTGTAACTCTATACATACTGTATTCAGATCAAACATATTTGGTGAATTTAGTAAATAAAAATGAATATTAGTGTTTTGTCATACTCATAGTGCTAGCACATTATTTGAGAATACTCCAAGCAATAAGAATAGGCTAGCATAAGGAACTATATAAACTTAAGTTGATGTTGTTTTCAAATGGCTTTCATAATATATGCAACAACACAACACAAACGTAAGTGTCATTGCTGATGTAAAAAGTCTGCAGCACTTTTTTTTAAACCTCGCACTCCCTGTTGAACACGCATGCAGGACTATTTCTCCAGATCTCATCTTTCCATTTGAATATGTTTATTCGTTCAAATTAGAATATATACATAAATAACTCTGTATTGAATGGTTTAATAAATTCATAATTTTATTTGTTTCAAATTTGAATTACTTTATTCTCTCCTTCATTTCTCTGTATCATGTTTAATTATAAAATAGGATGCAGTAAGGCACAGTTTGTTGTGCTTCTTCTGTTTAGCCTCCTAATATCCACAGGGTCTGATATGAGCGATTAAAGGGGTAGGAAGATCACTCAGACTGCCGCCCAGCAGAGACCTACCTTTCTCGGATACACCATCCCCGCAGTGGCAGCTCCACGATTCTGGAAGAGGGGAGGCAAAGAGGTGGCACACAGATAGGCTTGAAGGACAGAGGTTTATTTATTTATGTATTTATTTGCTTATTTTAAAGGATAAGGGGAGGGGATCCATGGACGATAAATTAAGTTCCTCAAAGGAAAGTCTATGTGTATTTTTTTCTGCAGAATGTTTTCATGAATTTTTGTTTTAGTAAACTCAGAATTAATAAGGTGACTCGCAATGTTATATTATGTACTGTGTTCACACTCGCTACGTTTTGGTAATTTTGGTGTAAAAAAGTCCTCTTGGGAAACAAACTGTACCAACTCCACCTAAACAGAACAACTGCTGGACTCGGCCCATTTGCACAAAGGAAACAAACTATATAGGGTAACCTGACTCGGAATTAAACATTTTGTGTGTAGTTTAGTTCATAGTCTGAGGAAACAAGTAGAGCAAAAAAAAAAATACATTAGGTTTACCAGATTCCCAGGAAAACTGTGACAATCCCAGTTTCAGCCTTAATTGGTAATAGCTGATCTATTTTTTTTAATCAGGCTTTTTGTAAATTTAATCAGGGTGCATGGATACATCTGTAGTACACAATGTAAACAGTTAAGATAATCCCTCAGGTACTTATTTATACTGCATCAACCCATAAAATATCTTTTGCCAAATCTGCCATCATGATGAATGAGTGAAATCCAAGCCTGATACACTTTATACAGCTAAACTATATGAACCGGCTCCAGTGAATCTAAACTCCATTCCCTTTTTTTGGTAAATCATGTTAATACAATGTGCTACTGATCTTATGGTCTGAAGTGATAAGCCTGAGATTTTTTTTAAGTCATTTTACGAAACAAATAGAGCCAGGGAAATCCCCCCACCCCCATCAAATCGCACCCTGCATTTAACATGTTTTGACAAGATGACACTATAAAGGAAATAATGAGTTGTTATGATCTGTAATAAATACACCCGATGTTAATTTTTTAACTATTATTGTGTTATTATATACTGTTATTTTAACAGCTTCTGAGTTGCTATGGCATCAGGGAATTGAAGAAAAAAAAAGTCCCAGTTTTTCACTTTGGGAAATCTGGTAACCCTAAACTACAAGGACAGTGTGAGAAATTGAAGCGGATAGAAATTTGGTCAGACTCAAATCCAAACCAAACAGGACAAAACTCACAAAAATAGTAAAATTACTTTGTTAATCCCTACAGTAGCATAACAATGCAAATATGAATCCTCCCTATTCTCCTTAGGTAGACATTAAACTGCCACAACAATATGTAAGAATCTAAAACATGCTATTAAAATCTGGAGCAATACAGCAAGAGCTGTCATCTTTCAAGATGTCTTGCCGGACATTGTAAATATCTGGTTCACAGACCGTATAAACGAGCCGAGTGTACTTGCAAACTGCATTGTGAACACACACAAACTCATTTTGGGGAAAAAAAAAACCCTTTACCTCACATCCAAATGAATTACGTCCCTTTGCTCGCAGATTAGAGCACTTTCACACAGTTCACTTGCAAGGTATTGGAATCGTGGTTCACTTGCAAACTAACACGTTTTTTTTGTTCAAGTTTGCTTCACACCAGAGAAATTCAAGCAAACTTGAGTTTCTTTTAAAATGCATTCAAATTAGTTTGGTTGACTTGCAGCTTCATCCAGAGTAGAGTTCTATTGGTTTCACATTGCACTCTTGTGGATTATATAGCGGAAGTTCTATCTGGAAAAGCTTTTCCCATCATGCCCAACGTGGAGAATGCTTTAAGTTATGTGGTTGTGCTGTTGTCTGTGTTATTTTGGCTTATTGGGTGCTACTAATGTCAAATCGTTACTGAAGAAATGTAACGTCGTAAAAGCATCAAGTATTTGGCAGAAAAACACGGTTCTTTTGGAGGAAATGCCAGAGACAATCATGATTATGAAAACTTTAATTTAGCTGTTATTAATAATAATAATAATAATAATAATAATAATAATAATAATAATAATAATAATAATAATAATAATAGCTTGTTGTAAATGTCATACACATGACAGTGTGGTGAGATACAGAGGCAACAGGAGATGGCTTAATAAAATTAAGAGGAGCCGCAACAGTGACTAATATCTGTCCTGACAGTACCGCTTTTTCTTGGCACAATGTTATCCCTGTGAGTGTATGGGGAACGATTATAGTAAAGCCAGACGTAATGCACGTGCTAAATCATTATTCACTTGTCATTGCATACTTTTCTTTGCTTGTGACAGTTTTGCAGTGCTTAAAGGATACATAAGGACCTTTTTTTATTGCGTTCCCATGTATTGCTACAACTGTTTACGTAAGGTGTGTGTATTGTTTTAATTATTTTTATTTTTTTTTACATTTTGATCACTTTTTAAAACTTTTTTGGACCTCTCAGAACTACATTTTCCATCATTTTCGGTTACGATTCCACAGTGGTTAGTAAATTAATTGCGGGCCCTTTTTTAAAATCAAGGGGTTTTCATAGATCTTCTGTCTTACAGTGGCAGCCATGAATATTACATAATTTACAGTTATTTTTTAAATTTAATTGCACAATATATTTTTTAATCTAACAATGTATTTTAAAATGATGCAGTGGGCTAGATTAGTCAAGGTATGTGCATCTAAATGCAGTTTGCTCTATTTTTTCTTAAAGTAAAAAAACAAAACAAAACAAAAAAAAAGCAACTTCCCAAACAGGTAACAGACAACTCATAAGGTTAATTTGAATTTCCCATCATCCTCCTGTTCACTGATAAATCAATCACAGTTAGATATGTAAGCAGGAGGTTGATGGGGAATTTATTTTTGAGAGGTCCATGCGGGTACATGGGAAGCCATCTTGAGGCAGGGAATGCAATTTAAAAGTTAAAAAATGTGGTCAAAATGTAAAAAAAAAAAAATTAAAACAATACACACCTTACGTAAACAGTTGTAGCAACACATGGGAACAGGTAACACAATAAAATAAAACATGTTTGCTTCAAAAGTAATTAAATCTCAAACACTATTAATGTCATTTCACAAGTAGTGGAACAAGTAGTGAGTTTGGTTATTAATTCAGTTTGATTAGTTAATGCATAGTAACTATGTGTGTGTGTGTGTGTGTGTGTGTGTGTGTGTGTGTGTGTGTGTGTGTGTGCGCATGCATTACAACTGCACTAAAACAACCACAGTATGTGCTCGTGGATTTCTGCACAAGTACTGATGTCATTGTTTATCAGACATTTCCATGTAACAAACATGGCTACCGACCGTCGATTCACTTGATAAGAAGAAGAGAACAAAATCTGCTGTCGTGGTACTACAGATAATCACCACTGTATTCAGCAGTGCAAAGAAGGCAAAACGCTGTCTCCGCTGACTTTGCTGAAAAGAGCACAGCTGTGCTTGACAAGCTGTCGATTGATTTCATACTGTACTTTCTTCCAAAAGCAGAAACAAAAACACAGCCTCCATGCTGCTGCCACGCAAACTTAACGAATGTCATTTAATGGTGGTCCGAGTTCAGTTGTTAGTTTAAACAAGGAGTGCACTCACTTCAGTAATAAAAGGCGTGTGTACAACAAACAACCGCAGCCAGTGCAGTTTGTTAATACGGTTGTCAAGCCAGCCGCAGTCTGTGTGTACAAAGCCTTGGTTTGATACACATCCTGGTGCGATTATATGGTTCTCAGAGGTTTCACATATAACTCCAAGCGAACCAAACCACTCTTCAATCCACATCAAAGGGTCAAACAAAAAAGGTGTGAAAGTGTCCTGAGTGTGATCAGCAAATTGATACATTGTTTCAAACTAAATTTGCCAGACCGAGTCTGTTTGAAACAGACCCAGCGTGAATGCAGCCTTATATTCAAGAGATATCATTGGTACCATAGCTTATTTGACCTTACACAGCACACAGACAGAGGAAATGTCACACACACACACACACACACAATATAATGAAAGAAATAGGTGAAAACAAAACCACTAGCCTGCATGTGGACTTGATGAAAAAATATTTCTGTATGATACACTGACCTGTTACTTACCGTATACAGTTCAATCTAATATTAATATATTAATGCTCTTTTGGCATGTTACAGTTTGTTTTTTTTGCAGTGAGTTGATGTTATTATCACCAAATAAACCAAAATAACACAGACAACAGCACAACCACATCACTTGAAGTATTCGCCACGTTGGGCAAGATGGAAAAAGTTTTTTCCAGAGAGAACTTCCACTCTAGTATCAGCAAGAGAGTCGAGTGACTTTGGAAAGTGCAATGTGAAACCAACAGAACTGCGGTCTCAGTCTGTTTGCAAACGGACTAGTCTGGTTCACTTGCTAAACATCAATGTCAACAAAAGCTGGACTCAATCCTTCTGCATATGGAAAACAAACTATACAGGGAAGTAAACAAACAACGTCCCAGGGAACTGCATTAGATTTATCAGACATCCTGAGAAAATTGAGATTGTCACAGTTTTCAGCCTTCATTTGTTGTCCGGGTTGGAAACAGTAAAATTATTAACTGTCCGCGTTTTGCTGTGTTTTTTTTTTTTTTTTTTTTTTTTTTTTTTTAAGTACAAAACTGTATCAGCGTGCTCAGGAAGTTAATAGCAGAGTAATGTATTGGGTTGTGTTGGCGCCATTCAAAAATAAAATAAACAATCTTATGGATTATTTGTAGAACCATTCTGACTATGTTTATAGTAGTATAGTTTCATGGTAATAGCTGATCTATTTTTAAGTCTGGCTTTTTGTACATTTAACATGTTTTGACTACATGACAATATAAAGAAAATAACGAGTTATCATCTGCATGGAGTATTTAATGCATTTGTATTTAATGCATACAACGGTCTTATTTATGTATCCACTGGAGCTGAGTAATAGTTTAAGCTTTGGTGACTCTTTGAGTGCACTACTGGCTGAGATCAGATTGAGAGCAAAGAAACCCTGTCTGAAGATGCAAATTAATTGAAAAAACTTCAGATATTTAACATATCATGACAAGAACAGTTAAATTCTTACATCCTTAATAGCAGCCTCTGGTCTCCAGCAGTGGTGGTTAGAACATTATGCTTATCTTTTAAAAAAATCTTTGTGGGATGTCTTGTTGTACTGTCAGAAGATGTAATTAGCACAAAGATAGTCATGAGCCTTAATTAATGGTATAGCTTCTCTTGAACATCTAATGTCACCAAAAGGGAGGAAGAGAATGCAAAATAAGCAAGCAATACAAACCTTAGCCCCATGGAATAACAATATTTCTTCTTCTATGTTTAGCTCTGCAGCATATGTGTGAAGATCTACACTCATGTAATGGTTCACTGCAACAACATTTGACATCTGGATAAAATCAATGCCTGGGCTTCACTGATCAAGCAATCTAAACAGTCTCTGAATTAAACTCTCCCTTAATCCACATGGTTTTTTGGAGTGTGCCAACCCAAATATATAAAAAAATAAAGTTACAATCATCTGCATGGGGCATTTAATGCATGCATGTTTAATGCATACAACATGCTGACACAAGAAAATACTTTGGGATATTTTTGTTAAGAATTACTTATTTAAAAATACAATGTAAAGTGTGTGGGCAGCTCCAGCTTTAACACTGGTAACAGCAGGTCCGGTTTCATCACAGGCTACTCCGGTTCCAGCTCAGATGTGAGTAACAACCACTCCTGCCTCAGTCGCTAGGTGCTCTCCTGCTGCCTGTGGTTAGCCTCTTGCTGCTCTACAGTGGACTTCTTCAATGCCCTAATCATGTCTTGCATTTCTTCCATTTTTCGTTTTAAACTGTGCCGGGTCAGTAGGGTTCGCTTTTACCGCTACCCTTTAAAGTACAGACCCAGACACAAGAACTGCACGATTAAGCACTTTTGTGCACTTTTATTTCCAAAAACAAAATACGTTGTTGCTCCTTGGTCCATTTTCAGTCCAGCTACACGTTATATAACCAGAATACTCAGCGAGGTTGGTTATTCACTAGAGTTTACACACTAGTCTAACGAGCAAATGGAAAAAAAATGGATGGAAATGTACAGAACATTTTTGTTTGTTCAGATCAAAAAAATGTATGCGATAACTACTTTTTTAAACTATGTAATGCCATTACGTGCAGCTGTTTGTTCGCTAGAACACAGTTTAATGAACAAAATTGGCATATATTTTTGAGGGAAATCTTGCAAGTCTGCTGGAAATTTGTTTGTCTTGTTGATGGAAACATAGCTTATGATTCTGTTTCATTGATAGTTTTTTTAAAAAAAAGGCAGCGCCTTATTTTTAATTTAAACCAAACACAAAAAGCGACTTTAAACGTTTTTTTTTTTCCCGGATTTAAAATCTTAATGACTTGTTGCAAAAATGTTATAACCTGTTTTGCAAATAATAGTTTCCTCTTGATTACAATTTATTAAAAATCCATTTAACTACACTTGCTCAGTGAAACAGAATCATAGCCTCAATCAAGTTACGGGAGAAAAAACTAAAGTGAACTTCAAAAAAATGGACATCATGTGATTAAAAATAAAAACCAAGAGTCCATAGTAAACTATACCATTGTACTGGCCATTACTAATACTCTGTAGATTAATAGATTATTCAACTGGCATGAATTAAGTTTACTTAGCACAATATGTAATTTAACACTGGTTTACATAAGCTATTTAAACTGTATAAATTATTTCTAGCTTCTTCATGCCAAGTATGAACTGTATTTAAATATTTATCTCCTTTAGTATTAGCTAAATGTTAAAGATTCAACATTAGGTATTTAGTTTCCCCTGGATGAAAATGTTTAAGAGCCTATAACTTTTGATAGTGCAGGTCCAGTAATTGCCTTTAAAAGCATATTGATACAAACCATGTGAGAATTCCCAAAAAGGGGAAACTTCATAAGCTACGCAAATTGTCATTATGGTCCCTTATGAATCACTGAAAAATAACAACAAAATAACCTTTTACATAGTCCAATGAACTACTTAATGTCTGGAAATCGGCTTATGTTACTCCTTTATTAAACGCTGGAAATCCATCTGATTTGAATAATTACAGACCAATTTCCAATTTGTCAATTCTAGCAAAAATGTTTGACTATTTGGTCAGTAATCAATTGAAATGTTATTTGGATGCAAATAACATTTAAAAAAATATGCAGTCTTGCTTTAGGTCAAGTCACAGTACTGTGACTGCAACATTGAAAGTTATGGATGACATCAAAATGGCTTTAGATAAAAAAAAAATCAACATGTATGTCTTTATTTATTGATCTCTCCAAGGCTTTTGATATGGTTGATCATGCAATACTCAACAAAAGATTATTGAGTGCTGATATTGGATTGCAAGTGTATGGATGGTTTCAAAACTATCTTACTAGTAGATCACAGATTGCATATGATTCAGTGCCACATGAACTTCTTTGGGCAGCATTTGATTTTTTTCAGTGTCCGGATGACAGTAACACATTTAGTGAAAGCCTACTTTGGAGATTTGCAATTTAGTTTTTCAACTTCAGAATTCAGCACTACATGGCATGCCTAGAAGTTGGAATAATGGCAGGATGTACCATTTCTCCACTGGCTTTTACCATGGCAATGGAATTAATTATTAGGGCATCAAAATGGGTAATGAGAGGAGAGCGCTTGGCTTCTGGTATGCGACTACCACCAATTCGAGCATACATGGATGACGTGAAAACAATGACTACAACAGTAGCCTGCACTAATCAGTTATTCAGCAAATTAACCAATAACATTGAATGGGGACGAATGCATTTCAAGTCCACCGAATCAAGGAGCATCTCTATAATTAAAGGTAAAGTAGTAGATAAAAGGTTCTACATCAATCGTGAGGCAATACCAACAGTGTCTGAGAAGCCAGTGAAAAGTCTAGGGAGGTGGTAAGATCTAAAGGACACAGTTTTTATTGGAGAAGTTGGACAACAAGCAGTGGAAGGGTTAAAGAGCATAGACAGCAGCGCTTTATCGGGCAAACTGAAACTCTGGTGCTTTCAGTTTGGTCTACTGCCAAGACTGCTGTGGCCACTGACTGTGTATGAGGTTTCCTTGACAACAGTTGAGAAGCTGGAAGCTTTAATCAGTTCATACATCAGGAAATGGTTGCGAGTTCCACGCTGCCTCAGCAGAGTGGGACTTTATGGTAAAGAAATACTGCAGCTACCAATCTTTGCTCTAACCGAGGAATTTAAGTGAGCCAAAGTCTGACTGGAAATGACATTAGTAGATTCACATGACAAATGCGTAAGGGAGGCAGCACCTGTGTTGAAAACTGGAAATAATGGAAGGCAAAGAAAGCTGTGGAGGATGCTAAGGATGCCCTTTGAATCAGAGATATTATGGGGCAAGTTCAGCATGGAAAAAGAGGTTTTGGTCTCAGTTCAGCTCCTCCTACATTGCATAAGGCAACCCCAGCTCAACGGCGGAAGCTGGTAGTCAGTGAGGTGCAAAAGCAGGAGGAGAGGATGAGGTGTGTAAAGGCCATTTCCCAGGCCAAGCAGGGAGAATGGATGAGATGGGAGAGTGTGGAACAACACAAGATCTATGGACAATGGAACAGAGCAGGATCAGTTTCCTCATCAGATCAGCATATGATGTTCTCCCATCACCACAGAACCTAAACCTCTGGGTGGGTGAGGATCCCTCATGCCCTTTGTGTTCATCACCTGCCACATTAAGGCACATTTTGACAGGATGTAAGTAAGCTGGGCTTAGTTGAGTGGGGGATGGAGGGGGGTGATGCTAGGATGCCAGAATCACTGTTGAGCCCTCTTGAGGTGTCGTGGGCTAGTCAACGAAACACAGAGGATGGAAGGTGCCCACTTGAAGACCCCAGAGATGTACCCTACTTAGCTCAATCCAGACAGTTGTCATGTTGATGTGCTGGGAAGACCGCACTGGGTTGATCCCCGGAGCCAGCATCACAGCCGTTGTGTGTGCAGATGCGCTAGGGAGGCAAAATGAGCTGATCCCTGGAGCCAGCATTACACTTCAGCAATCAACACCAGACAGAAGGATATCTACATCATCAGATGGAAAACAATGCAAATGGATGGAGATGCAGATGGATCACATTAGCTTTCTGCAAAGTTGGTGCTTATCTTGGCGAGAACTGAGTTCAAATCAGCATGAAGTTCAACACCTACTCTCATGTAATGGAAATCTTGTTAAACATGCAAATCTGATGTCAAATTCTGTTTGTTAAATAAGGGTATTCCACAAGGGTCAATTCTTGCCATTATTGTTTATTCTAAACTTAGTTGCATTCCCAAATAACTTTAGTACAGTTCAACAGTAAGCTGCATGATTATCTGATTGAGAGTTGTGCTTGTTTTAAGCAGTTGATTACACCTGCCACTAATTGATTGTCATTAACTGATTGTTTATTGTATTCAGTATGACATGTCTCTGTATTAAAAGTATTTTATTTTTGTATGTGTATATTTGTATTGTAATATGTTTTATTGTACTGCTGCTACCTTTATTGGCTAATAACATACAACCAATCATATAGTATGTCACGCCTTATGAAGGTGGTACTAACTTATTACTGATTTAGCAAGTGATCTTTATTTCATTATTGTATGATCAATTACCCAAGGCAGCACAACAGTTGATGTTTATTTTTACATGCAGGGTACACAGTTAATTTGCAGGGTTGCAGAATTTCATTTAGTCAATGTTGAGGCACTTTGTAAATTATGGTTTAATGTGTTGATAATTACAAGTAAAAGTATCACATTTATTGAGTAATTAAGTGATTTGATAAATTGCATACTGCTATATTTAAATAATTGAAACTGATGTCAAAAGAGTATTAATTTTAAATATACCCTGTACATAGGATGAATTACAGAATTTAACTTGAGCATCTCCACGAAATATATAGCACATTGTTATATATAGAACTGATTATCATTTGACATTCAAGGACATCATCATCTCAAATGTTCCATAAGCACATTAGTTATGTCGAGTGCTCGGATGAAGGTTCAGAACATTTGTAAACAATTAATTAAATTTACTTTTACAGCCTTTTTCTAATAAAGTCAGCAGAAAATTATTTTAACGAAATACTGACACAGGAAGATTCAACCACTAAGGAAACAAGGCCAGCCATAGAAGATAAAAAAGAAGGTAATAAATGTGAAACAGCTGTATAAAGCTATTCCCTTCAGCATTCCAGGTAAGGGAAGGAAAGGAAGCAGGGTTATGGGGTCAGTCTGAACTTCAGATGACAAGCTCTTAATCATTTATTTCACCAGCTGAATATATTATTAGGCCAAGATTTTCCTAAATCGCTAAATTGTATACAGTACACCCACATAATACATGCCTTACATATAGATACACTATAATCTCACAGCAGTTACTGGACATTATTCAGTTTTATAGTAAAGGATCATCATAAATGATCTAACCACTAAAAGAAATATTTTTCAAATGCCTAGGTATTCAATAAGGCAGCCATCTTTAAACGTGAAAACTCCTCAGTTTAGCTTACTTACCATTTAGATGGGTTGCTTAAGATCATGTTCTATGCAAATTAGCCATGTTCTTTTGTCCAAATCACCTTTCCTTTAGTCTTTATCTATCTAGGTTGTATTATGTAAAACGTGAAAATGTATATTAGGATTTTAGTTTTTACCTTATAAGCATATATTTACAATATCAGCAGTGAAGGTACTTTCTCTTTTTTGTTTTACATCTTAACTACAACAAAGCCTACAAATGACATCATAATCCCCTGCTGCCACAGGTAGTTGTAGAAGCATGCCTATTTGGTTCACTGAGTAGCAAAGTGTTGGAAGAGTTCAAAGGTGGGAGAAAACTTGTGTGACTACTTTTATGGGATAAACCAACTGGAAAGATAAGAAGGCCTGTTTTCTGATGAAGTATGAATAGTCACGCTGGAATCCTATTTTCCTTTAAAATGGACATAATAGAGGGGCACTGCAGCTTTAAATGACTCCCCAAGTACACATTATGTATTTTATTACAAGATACATGTGGCAGACTTTGCTCAAAATTATGCACACAACCAATCAAACATTCCAAATTGCTAAAAATTGTAAGAATGGAATCTTATCAGGATGTATCTTTATCACTGTCCATAGACACTGACTTGACAATTTGATTAATACTAAAGATTAAGCAAAGCAAGACTACCAATCTGTCGGAAAGTGTTAAGTATGACAGTATTAAGCTGTGCTGGGTCACAGCATCAGCCAGTGATCATGTGCTGATACGGCACGGTGCATCAATATTAGGAAAAAGCAACCACATAATTGCTTCATGTCAAGCATTACAAGCAGTGACAAATAATAGGTGTCACTGTAGCCAGGAACACTCTAATTATCAGAATGAAATGTTTTGGTTCTACAAATATATGGCTAATTCAATACATGTGTCATTAGTTTGTCCCCCAATAGTCCGACTGGTAAAAATATACTTAGTAAGAAGGTAAATTTCTATGGGATAGAAGGATGCCTGCTGTAAGGAAGCACATATTTCTTGTGTACATAAGGACCTTTTTATTTTATTTTTACATGTTTCCATGTGTTGCTACAACTGTTTAAGTAAGATGTGTGTGTGTTTCTTTTTAATATTTTGACCACTTTTTAAATTTTTTAAACTGCATTCCCTGCTTCAAGATGGCTTCCCATGTATCCGCATGGACCTCTCAGAACTACATTTCCCATCATCCTCCTGCTTACATATCTAACTGTGATGGATTTATCAGTGAGCAGGAGGATGATGGGAAATGCCAAATCAACCTTATGAGTTGTCTGTTACTTGTTTGGTAAGTTGCATTTTTGTTGTTTTGTTTTGTTTTTTTACTTTAAGAAAAAATAGAGCAAACTGCATTTAGATGCACATACCTTGACTAATCTAGCCCACTGCATCATTTTAAAATACATTGTTAGATTAAAAAATATATTGTGCAATTAAATTAAAAAAATAACTGTAAATTATGTAATATTCATGGCTGCCACTGTAAGACAGAAGATCTATGAAAACCCCTTGATTTTAAAAAAGGGCCCGCAATTAATTTACTAACCACTGTGGAATCGTAACCCATAAATTCAGAATACTAATTAATTGTCTTAATTGACAGGGGTCTGCATTCAAGTCTTTCCTTAAATGTCAAGTAGATGTTATGATATCTGCCTCAATTTAACCAATCTAAGCCTTAAAGTAGCTGTTTTGTGAAGCCTGGTTCATAACATGAACATGGGGAAAGCTAACACGTTGTTGTTGAACAGAATATAAAACAATACAAAAGAATGAGAAAAGTAGAGTCAGTCATGAAACACACAAGTGAGTTCATCTTTGGAAAAACCACTAAATCATTTGAAATTCTGGAGACTTTTCTATGTAACCCTGACAGCCTATATAGTACATTGGATGCTGTTTTGCACTGGACATTGAGGTGTAAATCTGTAATAAAGACATTTCTGATGACAATTCAAGTTTTTTTTTTTTTTTTTTTTTTTTTTTTACACTCTATTAAACACAGTTGTTTGGTTCAATGAAAAAAGACCCATATCTAAACATTTTCACGTGCAGAAATGACTGAGTTGTATTTATTCCAGTTATTGGTTTAAATGTGTTATAAAATTCTGTTTCTCGGTGAAAGGATAAAGATCTATAAAATAGTTATTTTGCTTACAAGTGCAGGCCAAAAATGTAATATTTATTATGGAATTTGATTAACTTATAATGGAACTACCATATAGGGTATATTTGCCACATTATTATTTTTTCCATGTATATCAAATGCTATGTAGGCTCACTTGTGCAATTTTGCTCTTTTCTAATTTATTTTTTACTTAGTAGTTGCCAATTAGTTTTGTTATTTTCTCCCTAATTTAGTAGTGTCCAATTATTTTTAGGCTCAGCTCACTGCTGCACTGACTTGTGAGGGGTGAAGACAAACACACGCTGTCCTTCGAAGCATGTGCTGTTAGCCATCCGCTATTTTACACACTGCAGACTAACCATGCAGCCACCCAGAGCTAGAGTCGGAGGACAACGCAGCCCTGGGCAGTTTAAGGGCAAGCCCGCAGGCACCCGGCCAGACCACAGGGGTCACTAGTGTGCGGTATGTCGAGGACACCCTGGCCGACATAACCCTCCCTCCCTCCCTCTGGGGAGCTCCTGTCCTCGGTTGGCAAAGGAATAGCCTGGACTTGAACCGGCAACATCCAGACTATAGGGTGCATCCTGCACTAAACGCAAGTGTTTATACTGGAAGCGCTACTCGGGATCCCCTAATTTTGATCATTTTAAGATAATTGTCCTACTTGTTTAATGTGACAGCCATATTTAAACAACCATTATCACATCTTATAAGGTCAAACAAGATCTTTAAGACTGAAGTTGTTTGAAGGTGTTGCTCACAAAAACAACAGGATGATAAGGAAGAAAAATGACCTTTGATGAGTAAAATTGCAAAACTGGACTGACAGTACAAGTTAATTCCTGCTAACCTACCTTATGGTATTTCATTATTGATGAAGCAACTTCCATAATAAATAGTACACATTATCTGTCACTTGTTGGCAACATTTCAGTCTTATATCCTGTGTTAAATATTAGATATTCATTTTGTAAAATTAAAAGTGGAATAAAATGTGGCTTTTAATATTATACTGGCATAAAAATGGCACATCCACTGGATTTCAGGAAAAAAAAAACAAAAAAAAAACACCCATCTCATTACTCTCTTATCTGTCATCTCTCTTATTTGTCATCTCTCACATCCTTAGCTCAAAAAGCTGCCGTCTACATAATTCCCCATGCATTTCCGGAACAAAGAGTCAATACTGAGTGAAAGTATTCAAATTCCTAATTGAAATACTTCCTTCCCCAGCTAGTGTGGCTCAGTCTCTGACTTTCACCAATTCATGAGCAGCAATCATTGAAAGCAGTGAATGATTTCCTACTTCCTTAGTTCAGGTTACTTCATGGGCTGAGGTTTTGGGAAAGACAGGAGTTTCATATGCAGCTACACTGTCAAAGATTACTACATAAATGGGAATTCACAGTTTATGGCATCAACAACAGCAAGAATTATCTAAAGACTCCAAGGGTGCACAGCTTATGAGAATCCCTGCTGTATGATTGACAGAGAAAAATAATACATAACTATACACTTAATAGTGGACAGTCTGGTCAGAAATGCATTACATATGAAAATGAGAATGGACTGTAACAGTATATCCATGCACAAAATCAAAGAAAACAACAATTTTCAAGCGGGTCATTTTCATACAAGGCTAGTTTTATTCTAAGTGCAGATGCGATACAGCCTGCGCTGCGACTGACTTACAACCAGTTCTAAAAATACAATTTACAATAGGAAAATTTTAAATCGTAAGCCTACGACTGAATAGTAAATGAGTATTTAAATAGCCTTAGTGATTACAAACATGCCCACTCGTCAAGGGTTGCACTGGAAAAGTTTTAAAGATAAACAATGTCTCAAACTGGTCTCCCTAAAAAAAGAAAAGCAAACTTCACAGAGGAAGAGACGCACATCATTTTTGGAAGAAGTAATACAGAATTAATCGGCTTTATTGGGAAAGGGCCCTTGTACAAAACATTGTAAAGCTGAAGAAAGAAGACATGACAAACAATACTTAATAAAGTTAATGCTGGGTCAAAGTCTTCAAGAACTATTGCAGACATCAGTAAAAGGTATTATGATGTTAAAGCCTGTGCTAAAGGCAAATTAGCACCAAAAAAAAAAAAAAGAATACACAACACAACTATGAAAAACACTGGAGGCGGACCGCCCACAAACATACAATTAACCAGGGCTGAAGAATGGCTGTCTGTAATTATTAATCCATATGTGATCGGATGAGTCGGGAGCCATATTTTGCCACCATATTAGTTATTAGTCACTGCATCACAGACTACCTTCATGTTCATTGAGTGAAAACACTTCCTGTTTTGGAATATATAATAATTCTCTGAGGGTGCACGAGTGCAAACAACCTATCATTACCTGGCTGATGCATTTAGACATTGAAGACTGGAAGGTTACAGAAACATCCTCAGCTGGTATTTTATATGAGCCTGTTGCATAAAAGGCAGCAGTAACCTTGCACTGGTATGACACAGCTCCACTGTAGAGCGTCCTTTAACTCTGAACACAGATCTGCTATAGCCTGTTTTTCAAGCCGATATCTCTTATAAGTAAAGGGTAAGGAGCTTCAGTTCTGTCCATTTTCTAGAGATGCTATTATTTACAATTTATTTGTAACAAGATTAAATTCGACCTTAATCTCTGTTAAACCTTGGTATGCGGGGATAGGATAAAAATGCCTGAATCAGAGAATGCCTTCGATTATTCAGTTCCACATACAAAAAAAAATACATCAAGATTTGTCCTTTTAAATTCCTTCAGTGCCAATATTTTGAATGAGCTTGAAAGTGTTTCTGCCAAAAGTATTATTTCATCTCAGTCTTCTCAGCAGTAAACATGTAGGCTCTGATAAGCTTCCCTCAAAGATATTAAATTATCTAGATATTTATCTTTGTCCTTCAATGTGGTTTCATTTCAGATCAATACCCTCCAATTAGACTCTAAAACAAAATAGACTAACAACAAATGTTATTTCTTAAAATATACTGTATATTAGAATTAGATCTTTAACTTTAGTATTTGGCTATATTGCATTGTTAAATCACTACCTGCAAAGCAATGATTACAGTTAATACAAATGAAGATATTATAACAATAGCAATATATTACATAGCTTGCTTATAAAAAGTGAAGCATGAACTAAGTTCTGATGATATTCCATATGATTAAAACAACACCATAATAAACAGGTACTGTTGTTATATCCTGGGTACTTTGTGTGTTAGTGTTACCTGTGAATGAAGCTGATTTTTCTAAATGGGTCACAGCTGGTTCTTTTCAAGTCAAAGTGTGTTTGAAAAGGAAAATCAAGTGCAATTACTCAACAATCAATGAGCAAAGAGATTAAGGAAGATCAGCATCAGGGGTGCATTTTGACCACAACAGAACCGGGTTAAGTGAACCAAGAACCCGTGAACGTGACCACAACGCAAGAACAGACCCGGTCATTAAAAATGGAAGAGTTTATGTATGTATTTCTTTTTTTTCTCTTTTTGTTATTTATTTTTTGTAGCCTGTGATTTCTGTTGGATTTTGTTGTTTTCATTTTCTCATGCCTTCACTTCATATGTAATATAAATATCAATGTTTGTAAAGGTCCCTGAAATCCTGAAAAGTGTTTGAATTTCATTTAATAAAATTCAAGTATTATTGGAACATCAATGCTTTTATTTCTTTTTACAATAGTCTTTTTTCAAAACAAGGATTTCATGTATGACAACTTAATAAAGAAATAAAAACTATACATCAAAAATGCATGTTAATAGTAATACATAACTCACCGGTTCATGACGAAACAGTTAACAGTATATTTTAAGATATATTTCATACATATTTAATAAATAAAGATAAAAAGGTAGTATATCTCAGCAGGCTTAAAGGTTTGCTCCAAAAGTTGATGAATAAATCAGATTTCTGTAATTTATAATAACAGTTTATCTCATATTCTAAAAATTCAATTGAAGTGTGTCTCCATAACTCAAATAATGGTGGACTGGTATCCTTCCAGTCTGTTAAGATGCAGTGTTTAGTTGTGGTCAGTAAAAACAAAATTACTCTTTTCTGAGATTTATTCATAAGTATAGATGATAATTCCCGCAAAATAATTTGTTGAGGTTCATTTCTTAATAGTAATCCAATGATATTTGTGTATTACCTTTGATCAGAATCCTTGTAATTTGCTGCATTCCCAAAGCATATATTAATGTGCCATGTTCACTGTCACATCTCCAACAATTTGAGTTATGTTTTAGATTTGATCTGTATAGTTTATATGGTGTATAATGGCAGTGGTTTATAATTTTGAATGGAGCAAAGCTTAGCATTGATGGAGAAAATTTTAACATTAGAATTGATATGCCTTCAAGCTTCCTGAGAGATTTCAACCTGCATATCATTCTCCTATTTATTTTTAATAGAAACATTTTTTATGTTAGTGTGAAGCAATATAAATTTGTAAAAACCTGAAACAAATTTCTGAGATGACATAACATGAGAAGGTGTTCATTTTGGTTCAATGAAGCTTGGATCCATACCTTTCAATTGTTTGAGAGCAAGCTTATTTTTTCTGAAAATGCTCATATTTTCTTGAGTCAAACCCAAATTATTTTGAATCATTCTATAACTTTGACATTGTTCTTTACAAAATAAATCACCATAACCATTAATTCTTGGTAAAGCCCATGACACTTCATAGGGCATTTTCTTATTATACAATAATATGTGGTTATACCATAAATCTGAAGAGGAATAGAATGGTTTTGAGTCATTTAACATACATGTTAATGTGAAAAAAATGATGTCAAAATTTAAATATATACATATGTTTAAGAGGAGGTGGAGGACCATGAAATAAAGTTGTCCTGAGATAAACAGGACCAGACATATTTTGTAAGATAGAAAGACATAAAGGAGGGTTAGGGATGAAAGAAAACGTTAGGTTCCCTTTCAATTTGAAGATGACCACCAAAACCATACTTTTGGGATGTGCTTGCTTGTCAGGTATTCACTGAGCATTTCATATCAAAGCTGCCGATAGGCCCCTCCGTGGAGTGACGTCCTCGATCCTGCCTACCGAGGTAATAAACAATCACTGCGACATCATCCTCCTTTGCCTTCTCATGACCAGGTAGGTAAGGTGAGTATAACCTTTTTCCAGTTGTGTGATTGAGTCTTTAAGTGGTTTCTCTCTCTCTCTCTCTATTGAGTTTTTTCTGCAGTTCCCTTGCAATTTTATTGCTGTGAGTCGGCTTGCCACTTCCTCAGAATCAGAACCTTGGCAGCTGAAGACTGAGCTAACGTTGCGCAACAGAGTTTTGTTTAAAAATAAATAAATAAATAAAAATAAATAATTTTCAACAGCCTACATTGCCTGCTGATTGTAGTCTGCTTTTACTACCTTGCAGCTTGCTGCATGTGTTTCTATCTTTTCCTCTGCTTTTTGCAGATGTTTGAAAGTAAATATTATGGAAACATGATCCTCCAACGAGACCCAGCTCTACTGCGCACCACTGTTGAATCAAGTACTCTGGGCTCCCTCAGCACGCCCACTCACTGTGCACAGCCTAGTGCCCCTGCAGGTTGTTAGTTACTATAGTGAGCTACAACCACTGTCAGTGCAGTTGCTGTATGCGCATTTGGGACAATCGAAACGGTATCATTACACACAAATCTTGCTTTCCTCTCTAAGGTGATTACAGCTTTTCACTTGAATCAATCAGTGGAACTAGAGGCTTTCCATCCCCCTCCATCTTCGATTTGAAAGGGAACATTAGGTTAGAGGATGATCTCTGCGCGCAATGACTGTTTATTGCCTCGGTAGGTGAGACCGAGGTCGTCATTCCACAGAGGGACCTATCAGCAGATTTGACAGAAAATGCTAGTGAATACCTGACAAGCAGGCATATCCCAAAAATATGGTGTTGGTGGTCATCTTCTCTTTCAGGGAACCTTACCATAACCTTGGTTCCCTTAAAGAGAAGGCGACCACCAACCAGTACTTTTGGGATATGCCTGTCTTAGGTAGACATTCGCTGAGCATTTGAAGTCAGAGCTGACGATGAGCCCCTCCGTGGAATGACATCCTTGGTCCCACCTCCCGAGGGAATAAGTAGTAGTTCTGCAGAGCTAACTTCCTCTTTTGCGTCGAACCCGCGAATGCGAGTAATGCAACCTCGCAAGGTTTGGTGGTCGTCTTCTCTTTCAGGGAACCGGGGTTACGGTAACTAACGTAACGTTCCCTTTCAATTCGAAGATGACCACCAACCGATACTTTTGGAAACGTCGTGAGGCATAAGCAGATAGCATATGAGGGATGTCTCGCTACCGCCAACTAGTGTTGGCGGTGCGCGCGTGCACCTTCAAGGACCCTTGTGCCTAATGAAGGTGTAGAAGGATTTAACATATTGATTTGGTAAAACCTGTGAATGTATGCAGAGTAGCCCAGCTAGCCGCAGTACAAATGTCAGTCAATGATGCGCCTCGAAAGAGCGCCCATGACGTGGCCACCCTCCCTGGTGGGGGTAGGCAGGCCTCATTATAAACAGTCGATACTGTGTCCACAATCCAGGGGGCCAGTTGCTGTTTCGAGAGGGCTTGCCCTAGGGTCCGTTCACCATACAGCTGGTCAGACTGACCCAGCACCTTGGTCCTATCCATATACTCTCACAATGCCTCACCAGAGAATTCAGTTTCCTACCCTCTGAATTGGCGAGTGTTGGGAATGTTACTTCCTGTGCTGAAGCTGTTCTGTGAATAGAATTCATATTCAGAAACCATCACCTTTCACAACAATTAAAAAAAAAAAAAAAAAAAAAAAAAAAACATTAAGGAAAAAAAAACAGAACAAACTTTACGAGAAAGACTATAAGCAGGTCTATTGACTCAAAGTGCTTTTTACAGTTTCACATCACACTTATCATTGCAATTAATTCAGTGCAGAAGCAGGAGATTCTTTATCCTTAGATTCTTAACAGTTATAAATGTCACAGACTTCTAATCCTAGTTAATTTAGGATGTTATTACTGTAGATGAACTGACTGATGAAGGTGATAAGCAACGGGTCATAAACCTGGAAACTGATAATATGCTGTCAACCTTTTACATGTCTATACAGGCTTCTTTCACTTATAACAAGCCCCCCACACATACAGTGAGTAAGTAATCACCCCCCTTGGACGTTTTCAAGGGTTTGTTACGTTACAACCTGAAATTGAGATGCATTTAAATGGGAAATTTTTTCTTTGATTTACACAACCTACTCAATACTTTGAAGAGGCAAGATCATTTTTATTGTGAAACAACAGTTAATGAAAAATAAAAAATAAAAACTGAAATGTCTTGCTTAGATAAGTATTCACCCTCGAGTCAATACTTGGTAGAACCACCTTTGGCAGCAATTACAGCTGTGGGTCTTTTGGTGTAAGTCTCTAGCAGGTTTGCACATCTGGAATCAGTAACTCAGCTTCTGTGAACTGAGCTATAATCGTTGCACAACTGCACTTTGTTAAATCTTTCTTTCAGCAGTCTGCATTGCTGTGAGTCGCAGACTGCTTTCTAACCCCGCAGCATCTGCTGTTGTGTGTGTTTTTCTCCTGCTATTGCAGCAAAAAAAAAACTCTGCCACGTCCACACAATATATATTGTTAACTTGCGGCCCGCCACACAGGCTCGCACGGGTTCTTCTCCCTTCAAAGTAGACCCAGGACACAGAAATGGAATTGATTTAGCGCTGACGCGCACTTTTAATAACACAAAATTAAACAAAACAAACAAAAACCTAACTCCGTTTTGGAGCTCTCACTAAACACCAAATTCCCTAACTACTATCCCGGACAGCTAAGCTGTTTACCGGTACCCAAAACACCAAACTTTCACAGGTTTCACACAATACCTTACTTTGAATACGACTGCTATCACAAACACACAGTCGGGCTCTTCTCTCAGCAGCCTTGAACAGTCTGGCTGCCTCTCTTAAATACCCTGCACCTGGCTCCAATTTACAATTTGCACCAGGTGCAGGAGATTATCGAAACAATAAAACAATTAAACAATTATTCCGTTCACCCAAAAGTACATTCCGACATGTTTTTAGCAGAGAAGGATTTTAACCCCCTCCCTGCTATCTTACTATATATATATATATATATATATATATATATATATATATATATATATATATATATATATATATATATATATAAAAAAATATAAAACAGGAGCACTCTTTGAGCCTGTGCTCCACTCTGGTGTATGCTGCGCGCTGCCCCGGTTGTGTAACTGCACGCGGTCAAGGCCAGGCTATTGCCTTCACTGCACTGTGTGCTTCTTAATACTGCTCTCCCATTGTCTAACTGACTCGAGCCTGTGTATCCACCCCGGCATATGATACACGCTACCCCGGGTTGTATCACTGCTCGTCTGTTATGGTGTAAGGATTCTGGGTGAAGCCATCTCAAAGCAGCGGCTGTCTCACTGGATTGTGGACACAGTTTTGACTGCACATACTAATACCGGCCTACCCGCACCTGGGCAATTGGCTGCACACTCCACCGGAGGAGTGGCTACATCATGGGCCATCTTTAGAGGAGACTCATTGTCTGACATATGTATTGCAGCTAGCTGGGCTACCCTGCATACTTTCAAAAGGTTCTACTGACTTAATTTGGAACATCCCTATATGCCTTCATTAGGTACAAGGGTCCTTGAGGTTGCACGCTCGCACCGCTAACCATGGTTTTGCAGGTCTCGAGACAGTCCCTCGTCTGCTGTCTTGGCTCACACTGCCTTGTGACGGCTTTGGTTTACTTTTCCCATAAGTATTGTTGATGGTCGTCTTCAAATTCAAAGGGAACGTTAGGTTACAGATGTAACCCTGGTTCCCTGAAAGAGAAGACGACCACCAACCTGCGAGGTCGCATTGGTCGCCTTTGCAATTTCGATGAAAAAGATGAAGTGAGCTCCATGGAGTGATTGTTTGAGCCCTTGGGAGGCGGGAGCGAGGAAGTCACTCCCCGAAGGGGGCTATCGGCAGCTCTGATATAAAATGTTCAGTGAATACCTGGACCTGTGGCAGGCATATCCCAAAAGTATTTTGGTGGTTGTCTTCTCTTTCAGTTATCAGGTTACAAAACAGTACTGTATCCGTCGTGAACAAATCACTATAGGTGTTCTTTTAAGCAAAGTTCCTGCTCCTTTAGCTGTAGCATTTACAATGGGAAAAAGCAGTTTCACCCAAAGTGTGTTTCCTTAGACGAAGTGTTCTCTTAGAGGGTGTTCTGCGGAGACTACTGTACATGTACATTCAGAAGTTGCTGACTGCTTAGCAAAAAAAAAACCTCAGATTGACAGTTGCTTCACCATATTGTCACAGACACTGGTCTGGTGCCAGAAATGTCTAAAAGTAAATATCCTTCTTAATATTTCTGCTTAAGCCAATTATGAGGCTTATTGCTGCCACCTACAGGACTGGAGTGCACTATAACCCTTAGTGGTCCATTTATTCAGCACCTGTCAGGTGCATCAGGTCCAATTTGTTTTCACACGTGCTGTTTTTGTTATACACACTTTTTAATTTTTTGTTCACAGTAAAACAGGTTTAAAGGGCCTTGCATATCAACAGGACACTCAGTACTGCATCTCCAGCCAAGCCCCACCCCTTGTTCACTGTATTTATCACATACCTCTTCATACTCATGCATACTGATAAACCCTCTCCTGATCACTCGTTTTATCACCAAACTCCTCAATAATGTGATCCAAGTCATTATTGTATTACTATAGCATTTCAAAAATCTCTGCAAATATCCATGATATTCCTTGAACACTGGATGCGGAAGCAGCTATCTTTTTTGTTTCTATTCATGTTATCTCTGTGGTGCAGGGGCTATGTGTATTACTCAGATCCACCCCTTTTTTTTCAGCTTCTCTCGGCTCCTATCGGTCTCACTCAGCCATTGAACGGTTTTCTCGTCTTTTTCTGGAGAAAAAAAAACGACTAGTGACCTGTGATTGACATCTTTATGATGATGTCGGACAGGAAAGGGAAAATTGTAATGTCGGACCTGGTCCGACATAGGACCGCAAAGGGTTAATCAAGGCTTTTACATCCCAGAACAGTTTGTTTAAAAAAGAAAGTATTTTACGATAATTTTGCTGCAGTGTAATAGATTACCACGAATATGCATGTCTGCATCCCTTTCCCATTATGTGAATGCCGCGAACCCAAGACAAAATATTTTTTCTGTCCAATGGACCTCTGTTCGAAGTATTATAATGCAATAGAATCACATTTTTAGTAAGGGTCTGCCCAATTTCCATATTGCACATTTAGCTCCAGGTCTGTCATATTTCTTGATGCCCTTCTCAGTTACAAGCAGTGATAAATTACCTTTGCCTTGCCTGCTCTCTCCACTTTTTTAATCACATTTACTTTAGTTCTGCACAATGGCCTCCCTTGGCACCTACAACCCTACACACATCAATCTTTAAAAGAAAAACTATGCGATTGGTTTCCCACCACAGTGCATGCCAAAGTCAGCTTCCTTTGGGAAGACATTTCTGTCAATCACTGCTATACAGAACTAGAAACATCCTGCTAGATAATGACATCAATTATAAAGTAAAAAAAAAATAAGCACACACATATTAGCACAGAAGTCACAGCTTCTTTACACAGTAGCTGAGCAGAGTTTGCCTTGTGATACACTGATAATAAACCACTTGATCCAGAAAAGTCTGTGGAGTGCTATGATAAAGAGAGAAAGAATCGATGCTGTAAATCTCCCGATCGGAAAGAGCGCCGGGTAAGTTGGTAGTCCACGTCCTCACAGACGGGTTGACTCGGCGTTGGGCAGAAACCGGAAGTCGGCCATCTTGAGGAAGTGCATAACTGCAAGTACTCTAAACAACTCCATTGTGATTGGATAAATCATGACAACAGACTGGTTGGAGGGAGGAGTTTGGTGGTACAAAGGGGATGCAGTTGCGTGAGTACGGCCCCCTTGCGCTGAAACGAGCTATGCGGTCGGAACCTGTATTTGTTGTTTTTGATTTGTTTGTTGTTGCAGATGAGTGAGACGGAGAATGGGAGCTGCAGCCACGGAGCCTGCACACAACTGCACTTCACCACATCACTGCACAGAACAGCAGAGCATGGACACTTGGACCGCATCCAGCATGACCACAGAACACGGTTTCTTGCACAGAGGATTGTGGTTACTGGAGTGTTATTGTTTGGGACTGCAACCCATCGTCTTGTTCTTCCCCTATACAATTGCTGCTATAGGGGTGACCTGCTTTATTTTTGTAATTACTTTCATTTTTATATATTAATAAACACACTTGTTTTGGGGACTAAACCTTTGTTGTTAGTGTTAATTTCAACACACCCCACTCACCATACTTGTCACAACTGCAAACCAGACTGCAAGATTCTCAAGACACTAGTAGTTGAAATGTGTGGATTTAATTTGTGTGGATTTAGTTTGTTCATCACTAGTTTCTGTAAAATCCTTTTTTTAAATGCTTAGCATAGTGTTTTTCAGAGCTATTTAACATACAATATAAAATATGAGAAAAACTATTGCAAACCAGAAGGGAAGTGGCAGCCTGAATTATAATGATGACAGTAATAGCCACATACCTGTGAATTATGGTGTGCACCAGGATATGTCGTCTTAAATTATTTTGTAAATAAAATGTATTTTGCAGAACTCCATATAAATATTATTGATAATTTAAATATCGTACCCAGTTAAATGTAATTTAA
Source organism: Polyodon spathula (assembly GCF_017654505.1). Lineage (NCBI taxonomy): Eukaryota > Metazoa > Chordata > Actinopteri > Acipenseriformes > Polyodontidae > Polyodon > Polyodon spathula. The sequence continues at coordinate 59,343,532 of NC_054538.1, read as the reverse complement.
CCGCTTAGATTACTGCTTATTAGGTAGTAGGGGTGTGTCCTGTAAATGTACAGCCCCTTTCACACTGGCAATGCTACCCGGGTCGGAACCTACCCAGGTCAGGACCCGGTGTCATGCAAGCCAGCTATGCGATTTCACACTGTCACACAGGGTCGAACTGGGTGACAGGCACAAGTAAACAATGCACGTAGCGATGCCCTGGAAGCAGCTTGTTACAGATACTTTCAGACAAGCTTCTCTGGATTGAACCATCAGCCCAAATGTTGATTAGAGCAAACGTTTCTTCATCCCTGCTGCAATCTGTCTCAAGCAACAAAAATATGGCTAAACAGAATAAACAAACATTTTCCTTGCGGAAGTGAAATCTTCACGCGGGTGGGGCTGTCTGTTATTTTAGCCGTCGTCATGCATTTGATTTTGATAACGTTTTAAGAATGTGAAGAAGAAAAAATAACAAAGTTGTATTAACACTACAGTATGATTGCATTTATAGAATAATGATTGAATTCTGCCCCACCTCCACAGAAAGAGTGGTTTGACACATGACTGGTCACCGAATTGAAGGCTCTTTTTTGGCTAAGGGCTATGATACACATGAAGCTTGTGTGTAGTCAGACATAAAAGGAGAAACGTATATATCTGAGCTTTTCATAATAAGCCTGGGAGCTCCACTAGCCAGAACCAGCATAAGCAGCGTCAAAAATCCCCATCCCGTGGTGGCAGCACAGGAAAGAGCATCATTCTCAGAGGAGCCTTTGATGATCTATATTTCTTTAGCATGATTCCTGAATTAGAGGGAATACATTGAACAAAAGCACTCAGAACTGACTGATAGATAGGTAGCACTTTTCCACAAGGGAATAATGCATGTACAGAATTGTTTAAGGAGGGATGTATCAGCTAAAACAATACGAAATAAAACAATAAAAAATGGGATTACCGATTTCTTTCTCACCTTCTTATTGCATTCTCATACATAATAAATATCATACAAAAATAACAGTGAACTACCACTGATGACATTATTTTTACTTTTTACTTTTTTTAAAAAACATTAAGCACTGAAACCAGAAATAGAAAAATGTATAATGATTCACAGAATAAATAAATTACCATTTGGCCTGGAAACAACCCTGGTGGCCTGCACACTTTTTATATTTTCTATAAATCTTTCATGTATGGCTGCCAGTTTCAAGGAGTTCTTGTTGTTTTGTTGTATTTTTATTCAGGGGAACATGGACACATTATGTTGCAGCATCCAAGCTACTGTAAGGTCTGTCCTTCTCCTCAGTGACATTATTCATGTGAAATGATTTTTAGTTGCTGTGTGTTTATTTTATGATGACATAAAGCCTTATTAGTTTCTATGGAAAGAGAATAGAAGCAGGTAAGTTAAGTTAATTGACAAAATCTCCTTGTGTGCAAATTATATGTTACTCTATTGAAAGAGTAATAATAATAATAATAATAATAATAATAATAATAATAATAATAATAATAATAATAATAATAATAATATATCTAATTCAAAACAATTTTACTTTATTTACATTTTTTTAAATAAAACCTTTTTTTTAATTTTTTTTTTATAAAATCTATTTTTTATATGACCTATGTAATTGTAAAATACAGCTCCCTTTAAAAACTGATGATCTGGTTTTACTTGAGAAAGAATTGCTGATGATTGCTTTGTGGCTCAAGGTTTATGGCTTAATCCATATTAATATGATCATCTACCAAAAGGGAAAGTGGGACACTGTTCAAATAAATATAGGTAGTTGTGGTTTGCTGCAGTAGAGAGTGCCCGGTTTAAAAATAATTACAATACAATCACATATACATACATTTATAGTGCTCAACGTATTTTAAATGCATAAACCATTGCTCTGATAAAAATAACACCAATGTGTATTGAGTAGGCTACACATTACATTATGGAAAAATAAAAAACTGTACAGCAGGTCTATACAGTACAGTAGTAAAATCAAATGAACACCTAGCACACCTTCTTTTTACTTTAGCCTGTCGGCTACCAGTGTGGTAACACAAAATAAGTCATGCTGCTGCATGGTGTACAATGCAAATAAAAGATTATTTGAAATTGAAACTAAATGATTTTAGTGTTTTTTAATTATTATTATTATTAACTGCGCGGCCTAGAGAAGTAATACAAAACAGACCATGGTGCCGCATTGATGATACTTACCTGGAGGACAGTCAATTCTTGTTAATATGAATTTCAAAGGACAACAACATTTTGCATTATACCACTAATTCGTTTTATCATTCATACCCCACAAGTAGGCTTGCTACTTTTTGATTTTAATCGGTAAAGCTTGTTAAACGTCAAATTCCCCAAAAAATTGTTTGACTGAAATAAAAGTATATAGTATAAATGTTGGTAAACCCACTCACTATTTTTTTTTCTTACCAAAAATACTAATTTAGAAATCATCTGTTTAGTCTGTGCAGTTTTCTCCGTTCCGCTCTGAATGTCTACTGGTCGCTATCAGTCAACTCAGTAGTCCCTTAATAGGCTAGTGTAGTTTCAGTTTAATCATTTCATCCTGCTCTGACAGATCTCGTTGGCTGAAGCAGCACTAGGATGCTCTCATTCATTGAAGTGACTGGTCAGATGTCAAGACCGACTGTGCACTTTCATTTGCCAGCTACAGCGCCTGTCATTCAAAGCGCCTACTTTGAAATGTATCGATTAAGGTGTGGGTAAGCTTTTGCTATTATTGGTATAGAGTGCCTTGCAGCAGTATTCAGACCCTCTCACAGTTTTCACATTTTGTTGCTTTAAAGCTTGTAGTTATGACACTGAAGTAGGAATTAATATGTGTTATATACATAACCTACTCCACACATTCAAAGCAAAAACAAAAAGAAAGAAATAAACAGATAATTAATATGAAATAAAAATGGAAAAGTCATTAGTGTATAAGTATTCAAACCCTTTGCTGGGGCAAACCTAAATTAATTCACAAAATGACCTTAACGAGCCACACAATTAGTTGAATGGCCTCTGTCTGTGTGCAATGTTAGTGGTTCTCATGATTTCAGAATAAAAACACCTGTCTCTATGAGGTTCCATGGTCAGGTAATGCATTTCAAGCAAAGACTCCACCATGAGAACCAAGGAGCTTTCAAAACAAATCAGGGATAAAGTCATTGAAAAGCTCAGATGAAGAGAAGGGTACAAAAAAAATATCAAAGTCTCTGAATATCCCTGTGAGCACAGTCTATATACAAATATCCAGATACACAAAAGTAGCCTGTATGGCAGGGTGGCAAGAAGGAAGCCATTACTAAAAATAAGCCAGCTCAAAGCCTGCATTGAGATTGCAACAAAGCACCAGAGTGATCCTGCAAAAATGTGGCAAAAGGTGTTGTGGTCAGATGAGACGAAATTGGAACTTTTTGGTCTAAATGCCAAGCGTTACGTTTGAAGCAGACCCAACACAGCACATCTCGCAGTCAACACCATCCCTACAGTGAAGCATGGTGGTGGCTGCATCATTCTATGGAGATAAGAACATAAGAACATAAGAAAGTTTACAAACGAGAGGAAGCCATTCGGCCCATCTTGCTCGTTTGGTTGTTATTAGCTTATTGATCCCAGAATCTCATCAAACAGCTTCTTGAAGGATCCCCGGGTGTCAGCTTCAACAACATTACTGGGGAGTTGATTCCAGACCCTCACAATTCACTGTGTAAAAAAGTGCCTCCTATTTTCTGTTCTGAATGCCCCTTTGTCTAATCACCATTTGTGACCCCTGGTCCTTGTTTCGATTTTCAGGTCAAAAAAGTCCCTTGGGTCAAAATTGTCAATACCTTTTAGAATTTTGAATGCTTGAATTAGGTCACCGCGTAGTCTTCTTTGTTCAAGACTGAACAGATTCAATTCTTTTTTAGCCTGTCTGCATATGACATACCTTTTAAGCCTGGAATAATTCTGGTTGCTCTTCTTTGCACTTTTCAAGGTGACCAGAACGGAACACAATATTCAAGATGAGGTCTTACTAGTGCATTGTACAGTTTTAACATTACTTCCCTTGATTTAAATTCAACACTTTTCACAATGTATCCGAGCATCTTGTTAGCCTTTTTTTTATAGCTTCCCCACATTGTCTAGATGAAGACATTTCTGAGTCAACAAAAACTCCTAGGTCTTTTTCATAGATTCCTTCTCCAATTTCAGTATCTCCCATATGATATTTATAATGTACATTTTTATTTCCTGCGTGCAGTACCTTACACTTTTCTCTATTAAATGTCATTTGCCATGTGTCTGCCCAGTTCTGAATCTTGTCTAGATCATTTTGAATGACCTTTGCTGCTGCAACAGTGTTTGCCACTCCTCCTATTTTTGTGTCGTCTGCAGATTTAACAAGTTTGCTTACTATACCAGAATCTAAATCATTAATGTAGACTAGGAATAGGAGAGGACCTAATACTGATCCCTGTGGTACACCGCTGGTTACCACACTCCATTCTGAGGTTTTTCCTCTAATAAGTACTTTCTGTTTTCTACATGTTAACCACTCCCTAATCCATGTACATGCGTTTCCTTGAATCCCAACTGCATTTAGTTTGAGAATTAATCTTTTGTGCGGCACTTTGTCAAAAGCTTTCTGGAAATCTAAATAAACCATGTCATATGCTTTGCAATTATCCATTATCGATGTTGCATCCTCAAAAAAATCAAGCAAGTTAGTTAGACACGATCTCCCTTTCCTAAAACCATGTTGACTGTCTCCCAGGACCCTGTTACCATATAGGTAATTTTCCATTTTGGATCTTATTATAGTTTCCATAAGTTTGCATATAATATAAGTCAGGCTTACTGGTCTGTAGTTACCTGGTTCAGTTTTGTTTCCCTTTTTGTGGATCGGTATTATGTTTGCAATCTTCCAGTCTGTCGGTACCACCCCTGTGTCAAGAGACTGCTGCATGATCTTGGTTAGTGGTTTGTAAATAACTTCTTTCATTTCTTTGAGTACTATTGGGAGGATCTCATCCGGCCCAGGGGATTTGTTTATTTTAAGAGCTCCTAGTCCCTTTAACACTTCTGCCTCGGTTATGCTAAAGTTATTTAAAACTGGATAGGAACTGGATGACATGTGGGGCATGTTGTCAGTATCTTCCTTTGTAAAAACTTGTGAAAAGTAATCATTTAATATATTTGCTATTTTTTTTTCTTCATCTACGATTTTGCCATTTGTATCTCTTAAACATTTAACCTCCTCTTGAATGTTCTCTTGCTGTTGTAATATTGGAAAAACATTTTGGAATTGGTTTTAGCCCCCTTAGCAATGTTCATTTCTATTTCTCTCTTGGCCTTTCTAACTTCCTTTTTGACTTGCGTTTGCAGTTCTGTGTACTCTTTCTGCGTACTTTCTTTTTGGTCCTTTTTTAATGCTCTGTAAAGTGCCTTTTTTTGCTGAATATTTTTTTTAATTGATCTATTAAAACATTTTGGCAATTTAGTTTTACATTTAGATTTGTCTACTTTAGGGATGTAATTGTTTTGCGCCTCTAGTACTACATTTTTGAAGAACAACCATCCTTTTTCTGTGGGTGTTTTCTCTATTTTACTCCAATCTACTTCTGTTAGTCTCTGTTTCATACCTTCATAGATTGCTTTTCTAAAATTGTAAACCTTAGCTTTAGTCTTTACTTTTGGGGTTTTAAAAAACACTTCAAATGAGACCATGTTGTGGTCTGAGTTTGCCAGTGGTTCTTTGACCTCTGTTTTAGTTATTCTGTCTTCGTTATTTGAAAAGACTAAATCAAGGCATGCCTCCCCTCTAGTCGGTGCCTTGACAAATTGTATTAGGAAGCAGTCATTTGTCATTTCCACCATTTCTATTTCATCCTTCGTGCTACCCACCAGGTTTTCCCATTTTATATGGGGGAAGTTGAAATCCCCCATTAGTATGGCTTCACCTTTGCTACACGCATTTCTAACGTCATTGTATAACAGATTATTTTGCTCACCATCTGAATCTGGCAGTCTATATTTATGCCCTTTGAATTTTTGTCCGTTATTCTGACCCGTATTGATTCAGCTTTATTTTCTTTGTCCAGGTTTAACACCTGGGCTTCAAGACTGTTTCTTATGTATAGCGCTACCCCTCCTCCTCTTCTGTCCTGCCTGTCTTTTCTATACAGTGTATATCCACAAATATTATATTCGTCCCCATCACTCTCAGACAACCAAGTTTCAGTAACACCTATCACATCATAGTTACTTGTTAGTGCAGTAGCTTCAAGTTCTAGAATTTCATTTCTGATACTTCTAGCATTTAGATAAATACATTTAATGGTTGTCTTACCTGAGCAGTTGTCCTTGTTTTGATGCGGTCTCCCTTCTGTTTTTTGTTGATTTCTCCCCCCTTCCTTTCTAGTTTAAATGCTTCTGAACCTGCTCGAGGATCTTTTCTACAAGTAGACTGGTTCCCTTGTTATTTAAGTGCAGTTCGTCCCGTCTATACAGATAGTCTCTGTTGTAGAATGTGGTCCAATGATCAGATGAAGATGCTTCTCCTCAGCAGGGACTGAAAAGCTTGTTAGGATTGAAGGAAAAATGGATGGAGCAAAGTACAGGCAAATACTAGAGGAAAACCTGTTTCTGTCTGCTAAAGACTTAAAACTGGGGCAAAAATTCACCTTTCATCAGGACATTGATCCAAAGCACAAGGCCAAAGCTACACTGGAGTGACTTAAGAATAAGAAAGTGAATGTCCTTGAGTGGCCCAGTCAAAACCCTGACTTGAATCCTATTGAGAATCAGTTGAAAGACTTGAAAACTGCTGTCCAAGAAGAATGGGCACAAATTGCACCAAGCCTGTGTGCAAAGTTGGTAGAGACTTACCCAAAAAGACTTAGGGCTGTAATTGCTGCCAAAGATGCTTCCACCAAATATTGAGTTGATGGGTCTGAATACTTACGCAATCAACATATTTCAGTTTTTTCTCTTTAGTTTTTGATGACATTTGCTGTAACTTATCTTACCCTTAGAAGTCTTCAGTTTGAGCATTCAAGTTTTGAATAAAATATTAAGTTAAAAAAAAAAAAAATGAGTATGCATCATTTTGTAATTTCACAAAATAGGACACCATGGGAAGGGTCTAAATACTTTTGCAAGGCACTGTATATGGTGACTGTTACTAGTTTGATTTGAAAATGGAGTGCAAGAGGAAAACACTTAAGGGGCGAAGCAGGCCCGTCTGCCTTGCCTCTAGTGACTGAGTGTTGAAGCAGGAGAGGGGCGGAGCTCAGAATAATAAGCTAGTGCTGTTCAGCTATCTAATGTTTTGTTCTGTGCATATTTTTTTTATTTTTTTATTTATTTTTAAGCATAAAAGTTGATTTCATCCATGCCCTGCTTGAATTGAAAAATAAAGATCGAAAAAAAAGTATTTTTTTTCAAAAATAAACCTTGATATTAATCGTCAATTTGGCAAAAAAATTTAAAAAAAGAATAGTAGGAAGCGTACCTATAAGCCAAATGTATACTGTCCATTTTTATTTGAGTTAGTCAGGGGTGCAGAGTTACATTGTGCCCAATTACAAACCACTTACACATTAATAGAATACGTGTGTTTCCTATTCCTATACAGATGTTCAGAGTGAGCTGGAGGGGTTAGTGGCACATGTGTGCAGTCTATTGCTCCCAACACGTTGGGGAAACCAGAAATGTCATAGAAATTTGTTTTCAAGGCTTGTAAGTACACCCTGCTTTTAGGCAAAAATAGGCATTTGGCTCAAACATGCATTGAGCACAACTGGAAATGCATGAGAAAAAACGGACTGGGAAACACCAGCTGTTTAAAACATGCTTTCAAAAGTTCTTAACAAATTGATGCAATTGTAAGTGTCGCAGTTGTCTGCAGCTTTCATACATCTCATTATAATATTTGAGAACCCTCAATCTCAGCCCCCTTTTTGAGAATTTAAGCAGGAACTCCCATAATTAAAATTTCATCTATGCTTGAACCGCAAACAGAAACTGCTGCCGCAAAGACTTCTGACTTGTTTACAAGTATTGCAACACGCACAACACTTTAGTAAGCCTACCCCCTAATTGTTTCCTAAACTAGACACGCATACACTGTATTTTGGTATTGTGAGTGACAGTAGCTGCAGACTGAGTTCTGAATTCCATCTTCATTTCAAAATTCAGTGCTGTATGACTTTATCATAGGGCACCAGCCATTGAATGGTTAGGCTTCTGCAAATTGATTAGCATGTATTTTTAGTTAGCTTGTCAGAATAAAATTCCCTCAGAACTCGATAGGTCGATGGGCATTAGACAGGATAACTCCTGTTTGAGTAAACAGTCCACACAAGTTTGAGATACTCTGAATGGAAAGGTTTTTAAATACAGGATAATTTTAATTGCTATTAAATGGCACTCTTTAACCCTTTCTCATTCAAGAACTCAAGCAGGAAGAGGGCACTCCTTTAAAATGTCAGCAAATCTCTGTCAGGAGCTAGCAGAGTATAGCAAATGAATTGAAAAGGATTCAATCCATTTTTTTTTGTTTACCTCATGACAACCAGCAGTGAGTTGTGGTTTGTCATTACACAACTGGAAAGTTTCCTGGGAAGGTGCTAAACTTCTTAGACTTGCATTAATAAATAAATAATTTATATATAGTGGCAGGGCAGAAGCCCTGCAAGTGTAAATGTGTATTCTGTGGCAAGAATCAGAATCATTAGTTTTCATATTTATAGCTAATTTTATCTGAAATCCTAGAGGTACAATATTGCTATCTAAACATCTCCCTAAAAAGTTATTATGAGAGGTATACTTAGCTCTGTGTTCTGCTAATCTTCATTCTATTGAGTATCTGCCAGGCCATCCTGGGTGGTTGTTGTACATCCTCCATAGGAATAATCTTGAAATAGATTTATACAAAATACGTTTTTGCTCAAAAGAGCCAAATTCCCAATGTTTCGGTATGTTTACATACCTTTGTCAGGGGAAAGTGTGTTTGAATGTGTGTGGATATGTACTTTATTTTAACGGGAGCTGCTGTCTTTTTTCCCCTTCGCTGTGATTGTCCACTGGAGGAGGTTTTATATGCACTTTTTTTAAACAAACTCGGGGAGACTAGATGGGATTCAAACTATATATATATATTTTTAAATTGTTAACTAAAATTAAATAAACGAACAGCAAATCAAAATAAATATAAAATTTAATAATTACAGTAATCCGTTGCATATCTGACTGAGGTGGGAGCAGAGTCAGGTTGGATGTGTAAAAAGGCAGATAAATGCATCCTGTTTTAGATACCATTGTACACAGCTGTAACTATTATTATATTCACACAGTTATTGTTTTGAGATTCAGCTTTTATTAGGGATCTCTCCTAAATCCCTTGTTTAAAAAGATGCAGGGTATTAATGCTTGTGACAGGGTAGCCATCTGCCGTGTGGGTGCGTGCATTCACTGCTGAGTGACAGGCAGGCGATGAAGATGGAGGCTGAAACTGATACGCCCCCCTGCAGGCAAACAGGATTTATTTACAGATCAACACACTGAGCAGCTCACTTGACACTACCAGCAATGATAGCACATACAACACCATGCATGAAAACTTTGGTGGGCTCTCTGAACTAATTGCCTCTGTTCCATAATAAACTAACGTTGCTGAAGAGCTTGACCGTGGTGGATAAACGGTGAGGGCGGATGTGTGATGGGCAGTACGTGACGGATTACTGTATCTCTCTCACTACGCTTTCACTTGCTTTCTTCTTATACACTCCTTCAAATTCACTCTGGTTAGGCGCTCTTTTGACCTTTCCCCTCTGACCTTCACAGTTCTTTCTCCATTCGTCCCCATGTGCTCTCTCTCACGGCTACCCCCCCCCCCCCCCCCACTACTTATAGCCTAAGTAAATGCACTCACTCTTCAGTTGCATGTGGACACACCCACACTAAAGACGGGTCCCGTACCCGTACAATATACAGAACATTAAACGAGACATAGCAAACAAGACAAACACTATGTCCCAGATGCTGCCATCACCAGAGTTGTTACAATATATAAATGTATATATATTGTAACGACCCTGGCAATGGCAATATATATGTTCTTTCTTTCTAAGATACACACATTAAATATAAGAAACAATAGTTATATGCACTGAACGAGTGAATCACCTACAGAATAAAGGTAGCACTTGCATGTTTTATTACCTTGTTTGATGTTCATGCATGTTTCACAGGAGATAAAACATTTTAAACAGATATAATCCAATTAGTGAAAAATACAAACAGTAAATACTAATACTGTTCATAATACAAATCAAACTTTAAATAGTTTTAAACCAGATCTGAAATTCCTTTCTAACAGTGAAAAGACTGGCTTTAACAAATACACCCACCCCTAGTTATATCGCCCCTCGCTATACTGCGGATTCAGATATATCGCGGTCCTGGAATTGGCTCACTATTCTTACTGTCTAACTGCATATGCCTTAGCTGCAATATACATAGGCACTTAGAATTATTGTTTGTTTTATTTCGTACTGAACATAACAAACAACAATATTGAAAAAAAACAAAAAAAAAACAAAGGATTAATATTGTACTATTATCATATACATACATATTGCACAATAACACAAAGCAGATTAAACATCTGCTTGCTGAAGCGGTTTTTATTTTAGCCGATGAGGTGTTCACGTGTGGCAGCAATGCACTAGCAAAAGTCACAGGGCAGTGATGTCAGCTCCCTAACAACAAGCCTGCTGTGTTGTTGTTGTGAAGGGATTCTTTCAATGCAGCGGCTCACAAATGGCAATACTGTAACGATCCAGGCAGCACTGTGCGATGACCATAACCTTTAACCAGTTGACATTACGCCAGCTGGCACGACATCAGCCTGCAGTTTGGGACTGGGGGGGGATTTAAAACCAGTTAAATTGTGCTGCTGTTGCTACTCATGACGTTGCTGAGTGTTACTTTGCCTTCCCAGCTCCTACTTAATAAAGTACATTCCTTTTTCTGGATTCCTGAGTCTTCTTTCGTGAGTACCCACTCAGCTTGCTACAATATTAAATACACTTTTCTACAGTCCCAATTCACTCCTATTGCCAGAAATGTAAAGTCAACTCAGTATGGATATGAGGCATTAAAGCTATCTTAATTAATGTATTACTTTTCTTGTTTAGATTACTTTTGTGTGTGTGTGTGTCTATATATATATATATATATATATATATATATATATATATATATATATATATATATAAAACACAGCTTGGAAAAATAACAACCTCTGATTGGTTAAACAGCATCACATGACAGTGCATATATATAGCGTATAGCATGGCTTGCATACTAATGAGCCACTTCACACTGAATAAATCACTACGCACCACTACATTCTAAATTCCATGACAAACTGCCATTTTATTTGTTATTAGTTCCAAAACCACAGCCAAAAATGAGCGTAATGTCACCTATGTCCTTTAATATATTTGGGGATGAAACTCCACATAACTGGTACAACACCAACTTTCTGAGTGAAGACAGCAGCCATCTGAAAAATACTGGCATTGGAACCGCACGGCCCATCGTGGTTTATACCTTACATATATAATATATATAATATATATATATATATATATATATATATATATATATATTTATATATATATATATATATTTGTTTTTGTTTCAGTCTCATATTCAGGTTTAAATATCACACTTGTGGCCTCCCAAATATGCCTGTACTACAGAATAATTATGTCCCTGCCCTGTTAACCCAGAGAGATTAATGGTTACATGATACAAGCTGAAGGCCAATCCTGGTATTCAGTATGAAGGCTACCATCTGCAATCCCAAGTGTAGCAAGCTACTATCAAATTAAAAACAAACCCTCTAAAAACATGGATGCAACTTGATGTAACTTATTTGCGCATTTCATTTAAGCAATAATATTAAATACTGTTAAAAACTAAAACAGTAAATCAGAACGGTTGTATAAAGGTAAACTAAAATAAACAGTTGAGGTAGACTGAATGCTTATTTGCTAGAGCTGAATAGTCAACATAAACATAGTCCAGTAGAAATCACATATTTGATAATGTCTGGTTCTCCCTTACAGTTTTATAATGCTTTGCTATTTGTGCACTATATTTTAAAAGGGCTTGGATTTTTTAAAAACTATTTATAAATGTTATACAATGTCATATAGGTAATGAAGTGCCACAGGAACTGCATTTCTGTCCATCTGAAACCACCCACTTCACAATTATTTTCCTTTAATTAAAAACAGCTGAATACATTGCTTGTTTGCTATAGTACAGTATACACAAGGGTTTGAAAACACAAGTATGACTTTTGTGCAGATATTTTGCAAGTGCCAATCTCTCCAAGCATTCTAAGCACGGAAATTGATTCCCCTTGGTGACAGGGAAATCTGTTGCCATCTGGGGAAAGATGAAAACTGAAGCCACCATTCTGACTTACAGACACCGCGCTGGTTACTCTCATGCCAAGGCAGGGATACCAACTGTTCAAGCAACATTTACCAGAGAGCAGAGTCTATCAGTTATAATTAGTCAGATAATCCAAACCAAATATGTAAAACATGTTCATATACCTTCAACTATTATACAGGCATTAAACTCAAAGCTAAGGATGGTTTCAAAATCCATTACCAAATGTTATTTTTTGAGCAGATCTACTTGTACTTTATTAAATATGTTGCTGGCCTGTAGCTACTGGTTCACAGTCTGAATATAATTTTGGACAGACTCCAGAGCACTATGCTTCAACTGTGGGATTCAGTGCATCGTATAGCTCAACACGAATAAGGTTCTCTACTTCACTGCATTACAATCAGCTAGAAAACAACCAGGACTTTAATAATAAAGCTGTTTGTCCTTGCACTTTTATTTTTGATTTTAGAATTTATTTTTTAGTTTTTGTAATATTATATTAGTTTATTAACTTTATCAGACTGCACACATTTTACAGGGAGGAAATCCAATGTTAGGCAAACATGGGTGATATAATGTATCCTTAATAAAGGGGGGGGGGGTCAATAAAATATCCATATGGTAAACACCAGCAGGTGAAATATAATTTAAAAAGACCCCTAATGTTCTTAGCTTCACCCGTGCCAATGCAGTCAAATCCTGTATCAAATTGTATTGTGTTTTGAAAAGACTTATATACAGCATCCCATATGTAATGTATACTTGAAGTATTGTATCAAGCCCAGAACCTTTTACATAATTTTAAAATGTGCTGCACACAGGCCTCTATGTGGAATAATAGACCCATTATTACCTTATGTGGTTTTCAATTTAAAAATATTTTAGAAAAGCAATGTACACTAGCAAATGCCCATTGAGACAATGTGTGATAGAAAGAATACTTTCAATAGTGATATTAAACTGGGCATTCTCGTATAAAGCAGTTCTAATGCAACATTACCATAATTGCTATACAGAAACAGCCAGGACTTGATAATAAATCCTTTGGTTCTTCACCAGACTTCACAAAACAGGCTACAAAAAAAAGTGAGCGACATTTTCAAACAGCAGTGACACAATAGCATTTAGAACGGCTATGTTTTAACATGGGGTTTCTAATGTGGCAAGCAAGGAGTTTAAAAAAAAATAAAAAACTGCACACAATAAAACCAGGGGTAGAACACTTGGAGATGACTGGTCTGTCTTTGGAGTTATCTGTGGAAAAGGCCACACTTCTCAAATGTCTGCCAAAGACTATGGGCTAAAATGTTATGTACCCCCTGAAATGCAATACTTTATTTTCTGCTTGTATTTATTTATTTTTTAAATGTCTCTGCTCACACCCGCTGTACAAACACATTTATTATTATAGCGGCTGTCACTGCAGCAAAGAAAGGACAGAGTGTTTTGGGCCCTCTGAGTGCAAGTCTCTGATCATCAGCCTGACCACTGTCTGCTGTGCTTTATCATGCATGCACCTGAACAGCAGAGCAGAGATGCTGTAGGACAGCCTCATCTCCATAGAGGCTCTCTTATCAGGCCTGCAAAATGACTTGTCTGCTGGGGATGATCCCTCGGCTAGGGCTTTAAGGACACTGTCACATCTCCTTGAGGGCAGGCACAGGAAAGCTCTGCACAGCTGAAGAATCTATTCATTCTGAGTCGCATGAAAGGCTTATATATATATATATATATATATATATATATATATAATAAGATATATATATATATATATATATATATAGTATTCGATTTCTAGTTCAACAAGCTAAAGAGCAAATTGACTGCTGACTTCCCGTTAAAATCAGAGGTGCATATGATTACAACCTAATTAGAATGTCAAAATAAAAAAATAAAAAAAAGATACATAATTTTACTGTAACCAGACCTAGAGAGAGTTGTTTTAAACAAAAAGTAACGCTTATAAAATGTTAGACCACGTCACTTCTCTTCAGTAGTTTTCTGTTCGCAATCTCCATTGGACCGAAGTCACACTATAGGTTTGACCAATACAATTTTTGACCTGTTACTTTCCAGCACACACTGCAAGACGCCATCCCTCATTTCCCTAGCAACTTTTCGCAGAATATCTTCTTAAAGACTTCTTGAAAAATGGCACTAAATGCTAACAAACTGCAGTGAAATGCAGCAGTTTCCTTAATGATATGCAATTTGTTGAAAACAAAGAGACAACATTCAATAAAGTCTCTCCATAATGGCAGCCATTTTGATTAAGTCAACAGTGCTTTCTGGCTGGCTGGATAGCCAAAGAATTTCTGTCTTAAGTTTTGGAACAGCTGACTTATATGGTATATCCAGTCATTTAAAATGTATAAACTCTACATAATTTGATTTATTTCACACAAGAGGGTTGACCTACGATTCATGTCGAAACCTGTAGATCAATGTGATATGTGAACTTGGCTTAGGGTGAATAAAATGTTGAGTGACATCAATGTGTGAGTATCCATTTAAAATATACTGTTCACTTATTAGAAATATCATGAAAAAAAAAAAAAAAAAAAAAAAAAACCTGAGACCCAATCAGCACATTTCATGGGTCCTTGTACTCATTGCAGCATATTCTACTACTGGTGTAGCATTTTGTTATGCGTACTTGATGTGCTATATCACAAAGCATTCAGGCTCATCTTTTCCTGTCATTCTAGAACATCCCATTGCTCAGTTCCTCAATCTAAATTGGCTGCCACTTAGTGACAAATGTACATTTTATTGGCAAACTGGCTGTCTTCTGTGGTCTGAAGGATATGTGCTCCATAACTGATGAATACATTATATACTGTGACACTATTATAATCTTAGATGTACTGAACAATAAACTATAACAAGTTTACTCCAGAGAAAGAAGAGAATCCTGGAAACTTCAGAGTTACCAATAGTTGAACTAGTAACACATATGCATCATTTGAGAGCAAACTGAAGTATTCTTTTATCCATTTATGCCTTTTTTCCACACCAATTTAATTACAGTTATATATTTGTTGTCATCCCTGCCACTTCTTGCTGTAAACACAATCATGCATCTTAGCTGTGCTTGCCACTTAAATATTTCAACTACAGTATATAATTTGCAGCACGTATTTTCAATTTCCTTTAAGGTTTTCTATCATTAAAAATATGTCATCACGCAGTAAAACCATCCTAAACAATCCTGCTTCTGTTTAACATTTTGATAATGTGCTTTGCAATACACCACACCAGAACTCCATATGTAAAGTTAACATCTGGCTATAGTGTCAGATGTAATTAACACACAGGTAAATAAGATTGGAAACAAGAAGTAGCACTGTATTCATTTAAATACAGAAGAGACGTACATACATCAACTAAAAAAACAAAGTGCACCACAATGCTTGTTATTAGCGATGCAAACCGATATAAGGCAATTTATAAATTGAAAAAAAAAAAGTCTCAATAATGCTTTTATCGCTGTTGGCAAAGACTTGTAGCTTAATAGCACACTACAAGGAATAGTCACTCATGCTAATTGAATAATTAAAAACATTGATTAGAA
Organism: Polyodon spathula; assembly: GCF_017654505.1. NCBI lineage: Eukaryota > Metazoa > Chordata > Actinopteri > Acipenseriformes > Polyodontidae > Polyodon > Polyodon spathula. Next base: position 59,327,489 of record NC_054538.1, on the reverse strand, counting down.
ATCAAAGCATGCTTATCTAACTCAAGGGTACAATACAAATGTAATACAAGCTGAGTAAAATAAAACTACAACAACTGAACAAAAGGATTTGATAGACAAAACCAAAAATGTAGAACCAACAGAAAATAGACGTTTTCACAGAACACAGTAATACATCCAATACCATTAAAAATATTATTAAAAAACATTGAAAAGTGTTGACTTGTGATCCTCAACGTCATTCTATCTCATCTACTTTACCAAGGAACATTAAAGACTCTTTAGTCTTGTCAATGTATAAAAGCACTACCGCCAATTGATAACTGGCTGACTGATGCGATAGATGGTAATTACAGGTGTGGTACATGCACACATTGCTCTAACACATATAATAGGGATTCATTAATTGTAACAGCACACATGTCACATACATGCTTAAATGTCTCTGTGGTCTAAGCTATGTGGGTCAAACAAAACTCCATCTTAAAATATGTATCACAGAACACAAAGCTGTGATAAGAAACCAAAATATGGATTATGCAGTAGCCAGACATTATAAAACTATGAATCAGAGGAGGTAACATTATAAATCTATTGTTATAAAGTCTCTTTAGTGAAAACAATATAATAAGTGCTTTTTTAATAGAAATTTCAGACAAACCGACTTAATTGCTGTTAGATAGGAAATCGTGTTTTGAGGTATTGCGGTGATCGAAGTTCCTTTATTAAGTGACTTGGTTGTTTGTGAAAAAAGGATAAATGGAGTATTTTGATTGTGTAAAAAATGATAAATGAAGTATTATGATTGTGTATTTTTCATTCATATGATTAGACAATCACACTTTGCTTTAAAATCAATGTTTTTAATTATTAAATTTGCACGAGTGACTATTTCTTGTACTGGAAGTTTATTGTGTTTTGTAATAGATGCATTGTTATTTATGTATACAACTTTTTTTTTTAAGCTTGTGCAATTGAATCTACTAAGTTAATAATTATTTATGTTAAGAAAGATGATGCATATACATGGGAGTTGTTTCTAAATAGCAAATTAGCAAACACTATCCACCTGACGAAGACACGAGTGTTTTGAAATATGTTGTGGTGTACAATTAATTGTTTGTGTGCTGATTTTGTTTTTAACAATAAAATGAAATAAGTTTTAATAAGTAATTTGTAGTGGTCAAGTTCTTATAAATAGAATTTATATATATATATATATATATATATATATATATATATATATATATATATATATATATATATATATATATATATACACACACAGTGCCTTGCAAAAGTATTCAGTATTTTTTTAAAACACTGAAACTCAGAATCAATTATTGTAAGGTGACATTGGTTTTATGTTGGGAAATATTTTTAAGTAAAATGAAAAACTGAAATATCTTGCTTGCATAAGTATTCTACCCCTGTGCTGTGGAAGCTCCCACTTTGCACTGATGAAAGAAATTGCCCTAACGAGGACACAATTACCTTACCATTGGCCTCCACCTGTGAACCATTAAAGTGCTGTCACATTTTCTGGATAAAAACCCCACTGTTGAAGGATCATTGGTAAGTCTGTGAATCTGAAGGAAAATGAAGACCAAAGAGTATTCTACAGAAGTTAGAGATAAAGTAATACAAATGCATAGATTAGGGAAAGGGTACAAAATAATATCCAAGTGTTTGGATATCCCAGTGAGCACAATTGGATCAATCAGGAAGCGGAAGCTGCATAACACCACCCAGGCACTGCCAAGAAAAGGCCGTCCCTCAAAACTAATGTCACCTTACAATAATTGATTTTGAGTTTAAGTGTTTTAAAAAAAATATTGAACAGAATGAAATTTCAATGTACCATTTGTAATTCAGTAATATGAGAGAATTGGTCAGGGTTCTGAATACTTTTGCAAGGAACTGTGTGTGTGTGTGTGTGTGTGTGTGTGTGTGTGTGTGTGTGTGTGTGTGTGTGTGTGTGTGTGTGTGTGTATATATATATATATATATATATATATATATATATATATGCTTCATCTAATTCAATTATTTTTCTCAAGTTCTTTTTGTCAATTATTGTTTAAATTAGTATGTTTTGTTTTATCATACAAATAACTAAATAAAAGCAGAAGTCAGATATGTTGTTTACATTCTGTCATTCATTATTAGCAGCCTCTCCTACCAACAGAAAACTGTAACAAAGTGATACACAAAACACTGGGTACCACTTTCACACCTTTCACTCTTCTGTGTCATTGAAATAAGGTTCTGAAAACAATTTTACGGCAGCGATTTTGAAAACTGATTCTCAAGACAACCTTTTTTCTTTCTTTAATTTGTATTGCTGTGATGGTAATGAACATGGACTTTAGAAAAATCCCTGTAGCTTTACAGTGTATAAAGAGGGCGGCCCGTTTCTTCCTGACTGGAACAAAAAACATGGACTTTTGAGGGTAGGGAGACCAGTGCCTTATGTGTCAATACCATTTTTTCAAGCACTTACTGTTTCTCAATGTAATCCAATAAATTAATTAAATCTGAGACACCTATGAAGTAATTGTAAAGCCACATAATTACTCAGGCCTGAAGATTTACTAGTGTCTAGTAAAAATAAAGAATCTAGGTCTGTTTATTTAGTCATTTACTTTGCCTGGGTTAAAGAACAGTAATCTTTCATAAGATTACACTGTAATGATTGTCCTTTTTATGCATGTATTTATTTAATTAGATATGTGTAATTATATTTGGCGTTTGTAGTTTATAGTTTATAAATATACATGGTGTGTTCACCACATGGTTTTAACTAAATAATCTAAAAAAAGGCCACATTGGGTTAAAATGGCTATTACAAAACTATTATTATTATTATTATTATTATTAAGTTAGTTACGACTTGAACGGATTAATCAATGTACATCGGGGGTATTATTTATCAGTTCTGTCCAGGAGATGTACAATTTGTATACATGAGTATATATATATATATATATATATATATATATATTATATATATATATATATATATCTATAATATATATATTATAATATGGACATTGTTCCGTCATATTAAGAGCAAAAGTATACCCTAATATGCCTTTGCAAGTCACTCAGGTATCTGTCGTAAAGTGATTTCAAAGCCCTCAATCCTTCCTATTTTCAGATTATAAACTATGATCAAATAGGCAGAGCCAAGTCAGGACAGCTGAAAAAGGTTCATTTCAGTATCTCCCAACATTCATTGCAGCACCAACAGGCCTGCCAGGAAACAAATAGGTTACTGCTAATGGGAGTTTTGTTTCTACTTCAGAACAGGTTCAAAGTATGGTTTCGCTGTGGAGATTTAGTAAAACCGTAGCTTGCTTTCTATGGATTATACATTAACCAGATATTTGTGCTCCCAATGAAACATGAAGGCTTCATAAAAAGTCTTTAATCAGTGGAGTACAGTGCTGTATACCCTTAGGTTAAGTTGCTATAACTGTACCTCTGATAGTACTGTGCAAGTCTTTGAAATAATTTTTGGGTGGTGTTATGTAACATATATTAATTAATTTAATGGTGCATTAAAAAATACTCAAAACATTATCACTGAAACCGCTTTGCAGCAACCATCAGCTACAGTATGAATGATTCCCTTTGATCTTTCAGTAGCCGCTATCTTCTAATGTTTGTTCAATTCTACACTGTATGCTCATCTCTATGCCTCCTTTTCTAAGCTGAGTAACTTGCAATTCGTAATCAGTCATAACAATGGAAAAAGGAGGGTTTTGATTGATCTGAGTTTTTCATTTGTAGTTATCACCATGCTATATTTAAGAAATATAGGAAATATGGAGTGCCACTGTGATTATGTATATTTTGTATTTTAATGGCTATGAACAGACTAATGTAACTAGTGACAGAATGTTGTAAGTGGTCAGAGAAAGGGCCCTGCAGTACATAATATGGCACTACCTTGTTTTGTTTTTATTTCTTGCAGCAGGGTTATGCACTTACAAAGTTTTACAATCTCTGTTAATGAAGCCAAGCAAGGACTTAAAATATGCATATTCTATTTCCAAATCATTAACAAGAATCTGTAAACAGCTGCACGGCTCAAAAAAAAAATGCTATGCCTCTATCTCAACAGAGAGAGCTGTACACAAACATAGGCCACAGTCATGCCCTGGTGTTAAAAAGTGGTCTGCCAGCTTGCCTTAATCCTAACCTGGGGGTGGAAGATCTTATGGTCCCCAAACAATCCCAGGCTTCTGCAGCTTGAGCATTAGTTTGTTCTAGCTTCACTTCCTGAAATATATAACAAACTAATTCTCAATCCGTGATTTTTGGGCTGCAGCAGACATCCTACTAGAAGTCTTAAAGCTCTTAATTTATACAAGAATAAAGATAGTAAGTTGTCACCAAAGAATGGCTGCCTTGGCCCATGAGTTAGGTTGACATGAAAACTTAAAGTTCTAGAAGTAAATATTTGTAGCAATTGAAAAAGTACTATAAAGAATGTCTCTCATAGACTATACATAGAGGTTTCAGTCTCTACTTTATAATGAGGTTCTATCTTTGGTCTACAAAAGAAGAATATTTGAAAGCATCTTCAATGGATAACCACAATAACGTTTTATTATTCTGAATTGTTTCAAGACACTTCTGAGATAAATACCATCTTTGTTTCCATTAGGGACAAATCTCTGCTGAAATGTAAAGTTTGTATTATACTGCATGAGACACAGCATGTCCTATTAAACAATGTGCTTCTGCATTAAATTGATTACATTTGTAATAGCGATAAACTTTACTTACACTACTATGGATAACAGAGAACCTATTACTCAATTATCAGAGCTGAATCATCACACACAGGTTCAACCTCTATGGTGAGCATTTTAGCTAGCTAAACCCAAAAATCCCATTAAGACAAATACAATATAAATTGACAATCCAGAGCATCAACAAATTATACCGAGGACCAGATTAAATGGTAGGCCCAAAAATTATTTTATTATTATTATTATTATTATTATTATTATTATTATTATTATTATTATTATTATTATTTATTAGGATACGAAGTTGCATGCAAACTGGAAAAACTTCACTTACTGACATTTCAACCGAGGCAGTGTATCTCACTTGTGTTCACACAAAATCAAACTGGCTGACCCGGAATTTACTCTCGCTCACTTTCACGTGGCAACACAAGTAAATTCCAGGTCAGTCAGTTTGATTTTGCTTGAATACAGCAAACGATGTCTCTTTCAGGGGCAGCAAAGCTTAAATACAAGAAACAGGAAGAAGAAGAATGCAGGCGACAAAGAGGGACATTAGAAATAGTTTTACAAATCCATGCTGAAAGCCTTATCCCTGACCCTGAAGAAAGAACATTTCCTTTAAGGAAGCATGTCAAAAATCACCTCTGATCAATAGTAAAGCAAGGAAAGCTCACTGCCTTTGCTGTATTGGTGACTTGACTTAAGGTTGCCAACCGTCCACACATTTAAGTCCAGTCAGTAAAAAAAAGTCAAATTTTAACATACAAATATAAATAAATAAAAGTATGATTTTGAATCGAAATAAATATTTTTGTACTGCTTTGTGGCTTACCCATCAGCTCAAATGACATATACCTACAGATGTGATGGCAGTGAAAAGTACCAGAAGAAGAATGCCAATTAACAATACTGTGCTGAAATTAGTATAGCATTCTTCAACCAAGTAAGTAACCAAAGCACAGCGAGCTCAGGAGACATCATCCAGCTTGCAATAGTTATTTGTTATTGGAAATATGCTGGATAGCGTAGATGGAATTGATGCAGTAATAAGTGACTGACAAGTGACAGACCTTAGACGCGGGATCTGGCAGCGGATTGTTTGCTTCCCTTCTGTATATCAAGTTCAATTATGTATAAAACAATGGATAAAGGTGTGTAATTCTAGAGGCCATAAATCCACAAGAAACACGATTAATCTGCAAATTAATAAAACAATTGAAAGCCAAGTTGCAGAATACAATATTTTACATTAATATAAATTGAATCTTAGATCTATAATGGCATTTCAAACCAACTCAAAGATCTATGGCTCTTGTTAAAAAGTTAGAACCTCTACAACACATTATCCATGCTTTTACAAAAATAAAATATTCTACTCTTGGAACATTAAAGCACCTAGAGTTTGATAAGGTCTCAACTTCCTGTCATATAATATAGAAGTTTACTTTTATAGTTTATCTACGAAGAAAACCTTCTAGCTTAATTTGTGTGCACCTGTAAAACTTTAAAATTGGAAAATAATATTGCACTATTTAAAGTAATTTAAATTCAATTGTAAATGAAAATAGGACATACCTCATTAGTGTTTGTCTTAATCCACTTTTTGACAGTCTCAAGGGCAATTTCAGCAGCAGGATCATTTGGGAAACCTAAAAGAAGATAAAAAGATGATGCTACCATTTACCAGTCTTAAGAGTGTGTATATATATATATATATATATATATATATATATATATATATATATATATATATATATATATATATTAGGAATACATATTGGACCGCAAAAAACAGTCCGATAGCCGGTTCATCCCTCTACCGTGATATGTACCGTACCGCCATTGGCAAGTCAAGTCAATGGTTCATACTGTTTTTTCTCTATTGAAGTGATCAGTGGGGCCATAAATCAACAAAGCTTGACTTGCGACTCAGTATTCTTGTTTATCAGTCTAAAAAGACGCTTCAGGTGTCTGTAACACTGCCGACGTGGTAATCTGTCACATGACTTTAGTGTGTTTATCTCTGCGTAACACCACACTGAAGTTTTATTATAACTTTTCAGAATGGCAGAAAATGAGACAGGTTCTTGTGACACTGGTCGTGTGTGGCAAGCTGGCTTTAGTGGTGACGTCAGACCAGAAATGAACAGGCAGCACTTTATTAAACATGGCAAAAAAAATGTTTTAACAAACACAAAAACATTTTGTAAAATAAAATGGCACAGTAGCCAAAACGAACATACAATAAACAATCAGACAAACGAATGGGTGAGCAGACACAAACAAGTATCATGCTGGTTTTCCAGCACATAGTAGCAATTGTTATTTTAAATCTCAATATTTATCTCCTCTCTCTCACCTGTTCTCCACTCACCGAACACACATCCCTGAGTAAGTGAAAAGGTGCCTCTTTTAATCAGCTGTACCGAGACTCGATTGCTAATCAATCATTCAAGTAGAATCTCGATACACCTGCATGTGAATTGAATTTGTGCTCCCCGTGCTTCTACACTAAATACCTACTTTAGTATACGCGTGGTGTGATTGTACAATCCTTGTGCCTAAATACAGTGGCTCTCAAAAGTATTCACCCCCCCTCCCCTTGGACTTTTCCACATTTTATTGTGTTACAACATGGAATCAAAATGGATTTAATTAGGAGTTTTTGCCACTGATCAACACAAAAAAAGCCCAAAATGTCAAAGTGAAAAATAAAATCTACAAATTATTCTAAATTAATTACAAATATAAAACAGAAAATAATTGATTGCATAAATATTGACCCCTGTTGCTATGACACACCTAAATAACCTCTGGTGTAACCAATTGTCTTTAGAAGTCACATAATTAGTTGAATGGAGTCCACCTGTGTGCAATTAAGGTGTTTCTCATGATTTCAGGTTAAATGCAACTGTCTCTGGGTGGTCCCACAGTTGGTTAGTACATTTCCTAACAAAAACTACATCCTGAAGACGAAGGAACATTCAAAGCACATATGGAATAAGGTTCTTCAAAAGCACAAATCAGGGGTAAGATATAAGAACATTTCCAAGGCATTGAATATCCATTATTAAGAAATGAAGAGAATATGGCACAACTGTGAATCTGTCTAGAACAGGCCGTCCTCAAAAACTGAGTATCTGTGCGAGAAGGGCACTAGTGAGGGATGCCACCAAGAGGCCTATGACAACTCTAAAGGAGCTACAGTCTTCCACGGCTGAGCTGGGAGAAACTGTGCATACGGCAACAATAGCCCAGGCGCTTCACAAAACTGGCCTTTATGAGAGAGTGGCAAAAAGAAAGCCATAGTTGAAAAAAACTCACATCAAATCTCGGCTAGAGTTTGCCAGAAGGCATGTGGGAAACTCTGAGACTAAGTGGAAGAAGATTCTATGGTCAGATGAGACCAAAATAAAGCTTTTTGGCCTCAACGCTAAGCCCTATGTTTGGTGCAAGCCTAACACCGCACCCTAATCCCTACCATGAAGCATGGTGGTGGCAGCATCTTGCTATGGGGGTGCTTCTCTGCGTCAGGGTCAGGAAAGCTTGTGAAGATAAAGAGGGCAAAATGGATGCAGCAAAGTACAGAGAAATCCTGGAGGAGACCTGCTGAAGTCTGCAAGAGACCTGGGACTTGGGAGAAGATTTATCTTCCAGCAGGACAATGACCCCAAACATACAGCCAAAGCCACACTGGAGTGGCTTAAAAACAAAAAGGTCAATGTCCTGGAGTGGCCCAGTCAAAGCCCAGACCGCAATCCAATGGAGAATATGTGGAAAGAGTTAAAAATTGCTGTTCACCAAAGGTCCCCATCCCATTTGACTGAGCTTGAGCAATTTTGCAAAGAAGAATGGGCAAAAATTGTACTGTCCAGATGTGCATCGCTGGTAGAGACTTATCCAAACAGACTCATGGCTGTAATTGCTGCCAAAGGTGTCTCTACCAAATATTGACTCAAGGGGGTGAATACTTATGCAATCAGTTATTTTCTGTTTTGTATTTGTAATTAATTAAAAATAATTTGTAGATTTTATTTTTCACTTTGACATCATGGACTTTTTTGTGTTACCAGTGGCAAAAACTCCTAATTAAATCTATTTTGATTCCACGTTTTAACACAATAAAATGTGGAAAAGTCCAAGGGGGTGAATACTTTTGAGAGCCATTGTACAAACATACATTTTAAACACTCGTGCTCACAACCCACATTATATCCCGTGTACCAACTACAATACACCAACATTAACACATGCACACAGGGACGGGGCACATTGCCACATTGTGTCACAGTTACCAAGAAGCAAAGGTCACTAAAGCAAATGTTTCCAGTAAAGTACAGTGCTCCTATGTATGTTTTTACTTTGTTCACTCAGGCGAAGAGAAAGGCATTTTCCATTGCATTGTTTGCCACTGTTAAGTTAAAGGAGTTGGTGGTTTGATGAATTAAAAAAAAAAAAGATCTAACGGCACCATTTGAAGGAACATAACATTCTACAAGAAAAGTAAAACAAATGTACTGTTTTTTCTTGTGACCGAAGAAAACAACATTTTCGCTGTTGTTACACAGGATATTCAGCCCCGGTTTAGTACTTTTATGAAAGAGTGACAGTGTGACGAGTGACCTGAATTTCTCTGGTTTAATAACTCATTGTTAGTTATTTTGCTTACTATTGAGATAACCCCATCTTCCTCCATTGTTGCTTACTTTGAAGCAGTCTTTGTTGGTCAAAATGAACAGAAAATGTACAGCTTTATGTACAGCTGTATTACCTGCAGTTTGATAAACTCTGTCGTTAATAACTTCTGCTAGCAAGGTAGGTCCATAAAGGTTGCCCAGGGATTCACCAGTACAATTTGGAAATGTATTTTGTAATATACCTATAACATATTTAATATACTTTTAAATGTTGTGGTAAGAAACAGACCTGGTAACTGTCACTGTAGCACAGATTTTCATTCTTATCTGTGATTGTCCTTTCCTCAGGTTTCAGTTGGGGGTACTTGTGACAGAAAGACAATGATTCTGTTTGGTAAATCTCCCTCCCAACCTGTGAGGGCGCTAAGTAACGGGAAGAGAGTACCCTGGACTACTTGGCCTGACACTTCGTTCCGAGGGTTAAAAGGAAGTCGGTCATTTAGAAAAGGGGTGGAGCTCCGGTACACTAACTCATTGACCCAGAAGGGAAATGATGTGGCAGCCGTGGATTGGAGGAGCGGCTGCAATCGTTTACCAAGGGGTCATGAGTGATGGTATAAATAGGGGTCGAAGTGAAGTCATTTATTCCTTCGTTTTAGTTAATATAAAGTGACCTGGAAGGACTCATATCACAATAAACTGGATTTGTACCACAATCACTAATTCACACACTGAACAGGCACGCACGCACGCATCCGGGCTTCTTTACTCCACAGCATCCAAGAGTAGACTACTTGCTCTCCTTCTATACTTGGCAGCTAACCTTAATTTACAATAATGAGGCCAACTGCTAAAACAATAAAACAATTAACAATTAAGAAAACAATTAAACAAATGTGCATTTGTACATGTTTTTATTCAGCAATTTAACCCTCTCCCTATATATATATATATAAGTCTAAGATTTCCAATTGTATTCCCTTTAATTGAAAAAAAAAAACTAAATCCAATTCTATGTGTTTCTTGCAGACTTCTCATTTTTTTCAAACACAGGCTGCTTCTGAAAGACTGAATTTTAGAAATGATCACTATTGGTGCAACTGTAATTTCTAACCTCCTTCCAATTGAGTTAATGAATTGAATTTTCTTCTCAAAAAAGGTAATAGAATTTACCACCTTGACAGAGTTCCAAAATAATGGAGCATCATATATACAGTGCTGTCTCTTTACAACACTGTAGATGGTAGTCAAATATATAAGACTGTGCTAATTGTGTCTTGCCTTATAACAGCAATACTAGTGCAAGTCTAATGGCATTATGAGGCAAATGGGAGCCATGATTGACCGTACTGCAGCAAAAAGTGTGTGCTCATTGTGATTTTGTTGTTGTTGTTGCCCATGGACGTCGTCACCTTAAAACTGCAATAATTTTATCTGAGAGCACAGTTTGAGTAAGTTTGTCCAACAGATCCAACCAGACACTGTACACAACTATCAAGTTACCCAACCATAAATTGGCACAAAGGTCTCAGTGATTGATTTAACCTCCTTTCAGCAAAGGCAGTCAAGAAAGTAGTTATAGAAAGATTGAAAAAAGATTGAATGAGATGTATTCAAACAGTCAACAGTTGCATGGTTCATACAGAACCACCAAAGTGATTAATAATTGCTTCAACTCTTAGTTTTGTGGCAAAAAAAACCAGTCCACTTCCGGATTGACAGAAAGGTAATCACGAACAAGCATTCACTCTGCTGACCTTGTAGATGTAAGGAAACATGCTGTTATGTCATTCAATTGATCGCTTCTTATAACCTTTAAGCTTATTCATTACAGTTCCTCCTATAAATGGGCAAGCAAAATCAAACCTCTAGTGAAGTATGAATACGTGTTCTATTATGACACATTCCATCACTGTCCCATTTTACTTCTATAATGAAAAAGTAATGATGTATTGACCACAGTCCTACTCGAATTGTACTGTTAAATGCTGTATTAATCACAAGAGTCATACAAAGCAGTGAATGGAAATGCAACCTCTGTGTTAACAGACTTTATTGATTACGAAAAAAATTGATATGCAGCAGATTCATTTTTAATTTCCAGAGTGTTCTCTGCATATGCTTTCAGTCTGAACTCTATTGATCCTGTTTCTATAATATCCATGCCATAAGACATTTGAGATCGTGGGGTTCAGAGGTGGAAAAGGGAAAGTAGATCAGCGATAGAACTGTTTTTAAAGCTGCATTAGCTCCCTGCTGCTCATTGTCCTTTCATTTCAACAGAAAGCAATCTCTGAACACACGTGGGAATCAAATCACTTGAGTGGGACAGCTCTCACAGACTCCCAGTTAAGCGATTTCTTGAGCAGCAGCTCAGACAAGTTTGACAAAGGCTCAATCCCACAAAAGACACAAAACAGGTAACAAACTAATACGAGCGGCACTGACCCTTGCTGTACCGAGTGAGCGAATGCCATGAATACTGAAGAAAAGACTTGAGAGCTGAGACTACTGAATACAGACCTTAAAAGTCTGGTAGAAATTTGCTTTGGGCAAAACACAGAAGATATCCAACTATGATTTTCTTTTCTATATACTGGATATCAAATGCACACTAGACTTTAGGTGGCTTCACAAATCTAAATTGATTATCTAGTCAGAGTCAGAGTTTCAAAGTTAAGCCCTCTTCAAAGTTAAGCTCTTTACTCCAACCAAATAACAACAATAACTTCACAAGTTTACCATACACAATGACAGTCAAGGGTTATTTTTTTACAGTAGCATCAATACACAAGCGGGGTTAAGCATGCATAAGCTGTCTTTTTATCGTTTAGATGAGTGACTTTTATATGTGCGATTTTTGAACGTGGAAGTTTAGGTGCTTCCAGGGCTTTAGTTGTTTGTTTATTTTAAGCTATTCACGACTAGTTAAATTAGCTGACATACCCCTACGTGCGATTTCCGAAGCATTTACATGTCTCTTATTAGACTTTTAGGACTTTCCGAGTTACACCTGCTTCTACTTTGTGTAACTTCAGTCGCTATTTTTTAAAAGGCAGACAATTCACTACCCTTTTGAAAGTGAGAATGGTGCAGGTAGAGAGAAGGAAACTAACAAGAAGGAGGATGTATCCTTTTGTTAGATTATACAGACCCCAGATTTGTTTTTTGGACTAACAGGTGATCAGATTATTAGTCGTTTTGGACTAAATACACAAGCAATACTGGGTTTACAGTGGCTCTCAAAAGTATTCAACCCCCTTGGACTTTTCCACATTTTATTGTGTTACAACACTGAATCAAAATGGATTTAATTAGGAGTTTTTGCCACTGATCAACACAGAAAAGTCCATAATGTCAAAGTGAAAAATAAAATCTACAAATTGCTCTAAATTAATTACAAATATAAAACAGAAAATAATTGATTGCATAAGTATTCACCCCCTTTGCTATGTCACACCTAAATAAGCTCTGGTGCAACCAACTGTCTTTAGAAGTCGCATAATTAGTTGAATGGAGTCCACCTGTGTGCAATTAAGGTGTTTCACATAAATACACCTGTCTCTGGGAGGTCCCAGAGTTGGTTAGTACATTTCCTAACAAAAACTACATCATGAAAACAAAGGAATAGTCAAAGCAAATCCGGAATAAGGTTCTTCAAAAGCACCAATCAGGGGTAGGATATAAGAACATGACCCCAAAACATACAGCCAAAGCCACACTGGAGTGGCTTAGAAACAAAAAATACTGTTCAACAAAGGTCCCCATCCAACTTGATGAGGCTTGAGCAAATGGGCAAAAATTGCAGTATCCAGTTGTGCAAAGCTGGTAGAGACTTATCCAAACAGACTCATGGCGATAATTACTGCCAACGGTGCCTCTACCAAATATTGACTCAAGGGGTGAATACTTATGAGAGCCACTGTATGTGATGAGTAAGCAGAGGATTTAGAGAACTTCACAATGGACAGCTTTGCCATTCCTGTGGCAGTGAAGATAATCACTGCCCTAAGATTCTATGGGACGCTGCAACAGGGGACTTGCTACACGTGGCTGAAAATGACCAACTATATGAGCATGTGGATGTGTGATCTCTGCTTGATTGACAGAGACAGAGAATGGAAGGCTGCCATTGACTCACCCCCCAGGAGTGCATATTTATTTACATAGACGTACATACAGGAACCCCATGTGACGCTACCAGCAATGGTAGCTCATGTGGGACATACACCCCAGCATACAAAAGGCAAAATAAACACTGTACAAAAACGAAAGATTCAGTGAAGATGACTTGTGCTACTCCGCTAACAAATGGAGGTCCCGTTTCCACAACAGTCTGCTCTACTCTACTATCCTGAAACTAATTCCGTCCTTCAGGCAGTTCACCCAACTCCAACCTCAGAATTTACACACCATTGTTGATTCATTGCAGCTTCCTTCTCTCGGAACAAACCCCTGACCTTAGAGTATACACCGTTAGAGGTGGTCGCTTCGTTTCCTGAGCCCAGTCGTTCAGCAGCACAGACGGGCAGGTGCTTCAGCATCAGTAGAGCTCTGACTCCTTTGGCTACAGCAGCCTTGATCTGTATAAATTGGAATCCTTTTATTCCTGGCACTCTGTTGCACCACGCCCACCTGCATTAGGAGCTCGCACCTGGTAAACACACACACACTGCTCATTCCCGTGACTAAACACAGCAGGCAGCCTGCTACACACAGAGCATCAAGTTCCCCATTAAAACTAATCCCATTCTTATTTATACAATCACTACGCTCTTATTTACAATAAACAAGCACAGAAGCCCCTCCTTATGTGCATGGCCCCAGCCCTGCTACAGGGGCTTTAAAAGTATGGAAGATATTTAATGCCAAAAAGAAAAATAAATACATACATAAATAAATATAGAAATCAATAAATGCTGTCTATATATTTATTTCAACATTTATTTATTTATTTATTGATTCATTCATCATCGGAGACAACCCAGGTATAAGCCAGTCTACAGTGTTCAAATAGTGACTGCGCGTGGATAAATATATATGCTTTCCAAAAACTACTGTTGTCACAATAAACAAAATTAGAATTGTATATCCCAACCTCTTTTTTGTATTGTCACAGGATCTGTTGATCCTTTGCCTTGTGGGAAGGTTTTATATAAAGGACAAACTACATCAACAAGTATTTCTACTTCCTCAGATGAAAAATTTGGTCTTCTATTCTTTTTTATTATTTTCTCCAAAATTGGAGAAATCAGAGCTATAACAGGCTATAAAATAACTTTATTCAGTTTAGTCACGTACAAAAATAGGGCCCATAATGCCTGTGTGACTTATACAGCAGAACGCCATTCTGAGATATGTGAAAGCATGCTTGTTCAAAGGCTGAATGAGTCTTATTTTCATCCCTGAATATAAACTTATACCATTTTAAACCAACTTAGCTGTTCATCATATTCTCATGGAAATGAGCAGCATATCTACTGTACATCACATGAAGCAGAATGACCACCGGTATCAAACATTGAAGTCTGGATCTCGTGCACCAAAAACAAAAATTTTGAGCTGAGGAGAAGAGCAGCTTTGCTACTGCCTAATTACTGTTTACTGCCCTTAGATTCACTGAAACATTCAAGCCAACTGAGCAATCAGCACTCATTAATGGAACACTACTACAACTCTGTGGACTCACAGAAAAATGACAGTAACTTCCATTGTTACTATCTAGTTAAACCTGAAGGTGTGTTAAAACCAAAAACAGGATTTTAGTGTGTAAACTTTCAAGTAACACTTAACAGCACAGCACCACAAGAAAACTGAGTGTAATACAAAAATCCAATTATGGGATGAACTTTCTGTTTCTTAATCTTAACAACACCCCCCTTCCACTCACACACACACACACACACACACACACACACACACACACACACACACACACACACACACACACACACACACAGGGACACACACACACACACAGACACACACACACAGACACACACACACACACACACACACACACACACACACACACACACACACAGACACACACACACACACACACACACACACACACACACACACACACACACACACACACACACACACACACACACACACACACACACACACACACACACACACACACACACACACACACAGACACACACACACACAGTGAAGAGCCTACTTGTGGTAAAAACCATTACATCATTTATATTAAGTAGGTCTTTATCATAAGGGACAGGACAAGCCAAGTTAAAAGCAGCCGTGTATTGCGCAGAGTACATTTAATCTATTTAACATACAATTTCTACAAATGTAATATTGATTTTTGTTTCATGTGCATTAATCACACTGGGATGGCTTCTAAGCTTCTGGCAAGCCACAGCTAAGGGTCACAAGGGCCCAAAGCAGTTGGAAGAGAAAATAGTGAGGCTGAAAGCAGACAAGACCATGTACTGGCAAGGTCAACATTGTCAATTGTAACACATTCTGTTTTCTGTTTGTTAATGCTTCTTCCACATATTAATTTTTGTGATGCTGCCAAATCTATTTATTCCTTCCAATCCTCACTAGCTGCCAGTTCTGGACATTTCCATGCCTGGGAGAGGATACTTTCAGTCCTTGGATAATTTTCTGCTCCATAGCTCACCATGTGGCATAGGCTTGCTGTGGGCAAGATGACACAATGTTATCTGATTTTTGGCTAGTGAGTACATTTACTGAGCGCTCACTGCTCTGATCTACCAGTCAGGCATCATCTCAGCCAACAAAGTTCATAAAAACCTGTCCACTATAACAATTAATTAATTGTGGAAACCTACATAAATGCCCTATCAGTTATCCTGTAAAACAATGTGAGAGTCTCTTTGTTGCTCAATCTTATATTCATTAAACTTTTATTGTATTGACAACAGAGACTCCAAAGCCAGCATTAATTCAAATGAACAGAACAGATTAAACAAACCTGGGTTAAGACAACAATGACTGTTACTGTTAACCTTCGGGGGGCAATTTGTTGAAAAAAAAAAATATATATATATATATATATATATATATATATATATATATATATATATATATATATATATATATAACTTTCTTTCATTTCTTCTTGCCTTTCCCTTTTTTTGTTTTTGTTTTATAAGCAGTTAAAGTATTCTAGTTCACAGAAACCTACTGTATCTGTCAAACAGCCGAATTCTCTCATCAGCCCTAAAACAGTCAGATGGTATTTGATTGTTTTTTAGGCTCTTTCCTGTTTTATTCTACACTGGGAATACTTCAGGCGCAAGAAGATTTGTCTTTTCAGATCTTGTGATATGATCTCTGTGGTGCCTACCGCTGATGAGTACCCATGTGACACTCTGTTATTTCTGCTACCAGTGCTGTACTTCATCATAGGTGGTTCTACCAGAGAG